>NC_077230.1:91321552-91594052 GCF_027887165.1 Monodelphis domestica | reverse complement strand
GGAAAGCAAGACAGAGCTCAGAGAAGATCCCTGAACTAGAGCTGGGACCAGGAACAAGCACCACCTGACAGCTCCATCACCCATTCACCAGTTACAGGTCACAGTTCCAAGGAGACTCAGTTGTGATAGAACATGGTTTCCTAACAGAGTACTAAAGAGAAAACAAATTCCAAAAACATAGCCATGGGATCACAGGAGCAGAACTGTGACTAGCCCCTAAGCCCATAGCAGAAAAATCAGGGCAGAAGACCAAGGCTGTAGGGGAGCTAACAGTTCTTCTGCTCTGAGTCTGCAGAACTTCCCGGCAGAAAAACAGGGACTAAGTCCAGAAACTCAACTAGACAAAAGCCAGTAGATCCAAGCCTGGTTTGGAGAAGGAGGAACGTGAACAGAGCTCTCCTTGGATCACTCTGCTTGGGAAACACTGAAAACCGACAGGTCCTCAGACTGAACAGTGGAAGTGGCAGAAGGATTTGAAAAATGGAAGCTCAGGCCAGATATCCTCCCCAGAAACAAGCAGAGTCCAATAATAACATAAAGTCCAAAGTCAAGAAGTAGGCTAGAAACAGGAGCAAATAGCAACAAAAACAAAAAAACCTAATCATAAAAAGCTACTCTGGAGAAAGGGAAGCTCAAGGTATAAACGTAAAAGATGATAATGACTTGAAAATATGGACAAGCAAAACCTCAAGGAAAAATGTAGATTGGACACAGACACAGCAAATATTCTTAGAAAAGTTAAGAGGGCAACTAGTTGGCTCGGTGGATTGAGAGCCAGACCTAGAGATGGGAGGTCTGGTCTTCCTGACTCCAAAATCATAAGGAATATCTGTCTAAAAGCAAGAATAGGGGGCAGCTGGGATGGAGAGCCAGACCTAGACACTTCTAGCCTCAGACACTTCCCAGCTGTGTGACCCAGGGGCAAATCAATTAATCCCCATTGCCTCACCTTTACACTCTTCTACCTTGAGGCCAATACATAGTATTGATTCTAAGGTGGAAGGTAAGGGTTTTTAAAAAATAAATAAATAAAAGCAAGAACAAATATTATCTGTACTGGGAATAACTAGAAACCTAGACGCCTTTCCAAAAAAACCCAGATGAAGCAAGGATGTCCATCACCACCTTTACTATTCAATAATGTACTAGGGATGATAACTTTAGCAATAAGATGAGAAAAATTAATCGGAGGAAAAAAATTTGGCCTTAGACACTCCCTAGTTGTGTGATGCTGAGCAAGTCATTTGACCCCCATTGCCTCACTCTCACCTCTCTTCTGCCTAGTGTAAGGGGTAAATTTAGGGTTGAGACAATATAAATTTAGTTGGTCGCCAGGGATTTAATTTCTAAATCCCAATAAAAATACTCAAATTAGTTTGGGAAATTCAGAGACCTTCCAGCCAAGAGGTCTCCTTCAAGAGGAGGGGCCTCCTAGGTGGATGGTGTTTTAGGAAAGGTAAAGGGAAAAAAGGAATCAGCCTAAACTCTGAGAGAGCTCAGGGAAGACTCCTCACCTGACCCACGCCAAGACACCAAGAAGCCAAAACGCTGCCATGAGCCAAACCACTAGTCGAACCCAGCATTTCGGAGAGAGAAACCCTGAGCTCAACTCCTCTGCCACCAAAAAGAGACCAGCAAGAGGAAGTGACGCGAATATATAGACTTTTTTTTTACATCACTTCCTGTGTCTCACATATACCAATGGTAATTTAAGCTTGACTTTTGAACAGCCCAGGGGTCTTTCAGTTGTTTCTTATTTGTCATTTTCCTAGCACATGTCTGTTCATCCTTCTCAACACTTAATCCCTAAGTAGGGGTGTATACATTCCTGATTGCTAGACTAAGCAGGGTGGAGTAAATCTAAAATTCACACTTAGGACCAATGCATAGTATTGATCTTTTTAAAACCCTTATCTTCTTCTTTTTTCTTTATTTGAATTAATTTATTTAGTCAATTTGGAACATTATGCCTTGATTACAACAATCACATTATTTCCCTCCCCTCCACCCGCCCTTCCTGCAGCCGATGCACAATTTCATTGGGTATTACTTGTGTCCTTGATCAGAACCCATTTCCATTTTGTTGGTGTTTGCATTAGGATGTTCATTTAGACTCTACCTCTCCAGCCATTTCCCCTTGACCCATGTATTCAAACTGTTGTTTTTCTTCTGTGTTTCTAATCCCACAGTTTTTCCTCTGAATGTAGATAGTGTTTTTTTTTCATAGATTCCTCCAAGTTGTTCAGGATCACTGCATTGCCACTAATGGAGAAGTTTGCTACATTCGATGTACCACAGTGTATCGGTCTCTGTGTACAATGTTCTCCTCGTTCTGCTCCTCTCAGTCTGCATCACTTCCTGGAGATCATTCCAATTCACATGGAATTCCTCCACTTTATTATCCCTTTGAGCACAATAGTATTCCATCACCAACATATACCACAATTTGCTCAGCCATTCCCCAATTGAAGGGCATCCCCTCATTTTCCAATTTTTTGCCACCACAAAGAGTGCTAATTAACTCCCCTGCCCATTTTTTAGATTTAATCACCAAAAGTGTCAACACCCTACTTAAAAGTTGAGTGGAGAGATCTGCCCATTTTTAGATTTAATCACCAAAGGGGTAAATACCCCATTCACACTTGAGTGGGGAAGGTCTATGACTCACGTGTGCAATAGTAGGTGACAAATCAGAATCGACTGCCTCCTGGGCAGTCCTAAGCAAGGCTTTCGACTATGATTTGTCCACATAAAAATTAGGGGAAGGCATAGGAAGTGATGCAAAAGAAATTGTCTTTAAAAGGGAGCAACAGGGGGCAGTTGGGTAGCTCAGTGGATTGAGAGTCAGTTCTAGAGATGGGAGGTCCTGGGTTCAAATCTGGCTTCAGACACTTCCCAGCTGTGTGACACTGGGCAAGTCACTTGACCCCCATTGCCTAGCCCTTACCACTCTTCTGCCTTGGAGCCAATACACAGTATTGACTCCAAGACAGAAGGTAAGGGTTTAAAAAAAAAAAAGGGAGCAACAATTTCCTGAGTTCAGTTCTATTGACAGTTCTTCATTCTTTGGAGTGGAGGCTTGTGGAGAATCTGCTGACTGGACCTAAGACCCTGTTCCTGGTAAGGCTGTTTCTAAAATCTCTTCCTTTGGACTGACATGTGGTGAATGAAAAGCTTACTCTTAACTGTTGGATTTTTCTGAAAAAACTAGTCTCAGGAGAGGCTTACCTCTTGAGAGAGATTTCCCCAGGTCTTCAGCTTTGCTGAGGATTAAGGACTAATTCTCCCAGCCTGAGTTGAGCCAGGGGCCAGGAGTAAATTACTTAGTGCTTAAGCTAGAAATCTTACCCTAACCTCTCTCTGATATTCTTACTTCACTCTTTCAATATTTTGTAAATAAATTGAAAATAATTTTGGAATTAATATAAATTCCTGGTGACCTTATTTTTAAATATATCCAGTCCAACCTTTTTAATAAAGTAATCCCCTTTCCCCTTACAAGTGGAAGGTAAGAGTTTTTAAAAAGTAAAAAAATAAAAGCAAGAATAAATATTATCTGTAATGGTGATAATTAGAAGCCTTTCCAAAAAAATGGGGTGAAGCAAGGAGGTCCAACAACACCATTACTATTCAATAATGTACTAGGAATGATAGCTTTAGCAAGAAAAATTAATTGGGGGGAAAATTTTGACCTTAGATACTTTCTAGCTGTGTGACTCTGGGCAAGTCACTGAACTCCCATTGCCTACCCTTACTGCTCTTCTGCTTTGGAACCAATACACAGTATTGATTTTAAGATGGAAGATAAGGCTTTAAAAAGAAAGAAAAAGTTAAAGAAAAACATTTTAAGAACCAAAAAAAGGTTGTCTTTTGTCCCACATGACTCCTGGCGTACAGAAGACTGGCCCCTGACCTGGACTGAGAAATAAGAAATAAGAGCTATGCAAGAAAGTTAGGAGAAGAAAATGAACAATATCATAGAAGAAAATAACTCCTTAACAATTAGATTTGGCTAAATGGATACTGATTCCATGAGATATCAAGAAATAATCAAATAGTCTGAAGACTGAAAAAAGAAGAAAATATGAAATATCTCATAAAATAACTATGAAATATCTCTTAAAATAACTAACCTAGAAAAATAGATCAAGAAGAGCTCATTTAAGGATCAGTAGACATAGGACAGTAGATAGACTCAGGGGGTAAAGAGTAAACCCTGGAGACTGGATTCCAGTCTGGCCTCAGATACTTCCTAGCTGTGTGACCCTGGGCCAGGCTTCCTGACTCCAAAATCACAAGTAGTATCTATCTAAAAACAAGAATTAATATTATCTGTAATGAGGATAACTAGAAGCCTTTCCAACAAGAATGGGATGAAGCAAGGATGTCCATTTTCACCATTACTATTCACTAATGTACTAGAAATGATAGCTTTAGCAATAAGGCAAGAAAAATTAATTGGAGGAATAAGCAATGAGGAAACAAAATTAGGTTATCTTTGCAGAGGCTATAATGGTTTACTTTAAGAATCCTAGAAAGTCAATTAAAAAACGAATTGAAATAATTAACTTAAGCAAAGTTATAGGACCTAAGATAAACCCACAGTATTTCTGTATTTTACCAACAAAACCTAGTAGAAAGAGAAAAAGAAATTTCATTTAAAATAACTACAGGCAGCATAAAATAGCTGGGAGACTACCTGCCAAGTCACACATAGCTATATGAACACAATTACAAAATACTCTTCACATAAAGATAGACCTAAATAATGAGGAAAATATTGATTGTTCATGGGTAGGCTGAGCCAATATGACAAAAATGACAAGATTAACTAAATTAATTTACTTATTCAATCTAATTACCAAGGAAGTGCTTTATAGACCTAGGGGAAAAAAATCTTAAAATTCAAAAAGAGCAACAAAAAGTCAAGCTTAGCAAGGTAATAAATGGGGAGTGGGGGGGTGAAGGGGAAGGGAGCAAGGAGAAGGAAGGAGGCCTTAATACCAGATCTCAAACTATACTACAAAGCTATAATCATCGAAACAATTTGGGTAAGAAATAGAGGTTGATCAGTGGAATAGATTAGGCACACAATATACAGAAGCAAACAAGGATGGTACCATCTCGTGTTTGATAAACTCATAGATACTAGCTTTTCGGGCAAAAATTCCCCAATTGATAAATGGTCAATGGATATGAACAGGCAATTTTCAGAGGAAGAAATCTAAGCTATCAATAGCCAATAGAAAAAAAAATTCTAAATTACTAAAAATGAGAAATGCAAGTTAAAAGAACTCTAAGGTACTATTACTTCACAATTATCAGATTGATTTAAGACGGTAAAAGTGGAAAATGACAAAATGCTTGAGGGAATGGGGAAAATGATAAATTAATCCACTTTTTTTTTAACCTTTACCTTCTGTCTTAGAATGGATACTAAATACTGGTTTCAAGGCAAAAGAGCAGTAAGGGCTAGATAATTGAGGTTAAATGACTTGCCCAGGGTCACACATCTAGAAGTGTCTGAGGCCACATTTGAGCCCTGTATCTCTTGGCCCGACTCTATATGCCCTGAGCTACCTCTTACTAAAGTTCTCTTGGTGAATTAATCCAACTATTATTAAACTATACATACCTTCTGACTCAGCAATACTACTAGTAGGTCTATACCACACAGGAATTATTAAGGAAATTGTACACAAAAGGCACTCATGTACAAAAAAATAGTTATAGCAGCTGGTTTTGTGGTGGCAAAGAATTGGACCCTGAGGGGATGACCAATTATTGTGGAATGAATGACCAAGTTATGGTATATGAATGCAATGGAACTCTATGGGGCTGAAAGAAATGATGAAGATGATGGCTTCAGAAAAACTTGGGAAACATCCAGAGAAAGAACTATGGAAACAGAAACACAGAAGAAACAACTGCTTGATCACATGATTCGATGGGGACATGACTGGGGATGTAGACTCTAAAGGATCTCTCTGGTGCAAATATGAATAATATGGAAATAGGTTCTGATCAATGACACATGTTAAACCCAGTGGAACTGCTGGTTGGTTATGGGAGGGGGAGGGAGGAGGGAAGGGAAAGAACATGATTCTTGTAACCTTGGGAAAATATTCTAAATCAATTAATTAAATAAACTTAAATTTTTTAAAAAAGGAAAAACTTGGGAAGATTTATAAAAACTGATATAAAATGAAGTGAGTTGATCCAGGGGAAAAATTTCACCAGGAATAGCAATCTTGTAAAGATAATCAACCTTGATGGAAAATTGAATTTTAAAACAAGTGGCAAGGCAAGGAGAGAATTTGTAACTAAAAAAAAAAAGGAAAATTGAATTTATAAAAAAGAAAAAGAACATGAATCGTGGAACCATGGAAAAATATTCTAAATTAATGAATTAAATAAAATTCTCCGAATTAAAAAATAATAAAGAAAAAAGAAAAAGAAAAGAAAGGCTAACTGTAAAGTCCATTGGCTTGTTCTAGCTCCTTCCCCGGCTTTGTGGCAGCGGCGGCCAAGGTCCCAAGTCACAGAACTAGAGAACACAGAACTACAGAAGCTTCTACCAGTCCTTGAATGAGGTTCTCTGTTCACCCAGAGCTTGAGACTGAAGGCTAAAGGTGGCAGAGACTCATCAGCTGCCTGGGGAGAAGGAAGAGGAAGAGGTGGAAAAGGGGCATCGGCAGTGGAATTGCGTGTGGGCTCCCGGAGGGGGGAAGGGCACGAATCTTGTAACCGTGGCAAAAGATGTTTAATTAATTAATTAAATAAAATCTTCCAAATAAAAAAAACAGGAAAAGAAAAGGGGATATCGGGGAGCTGGTGGAAGGGAGGGAGGTTCACTGCCTTGCTATAAAGTCAGAATTCTGGGATAGAGAAATGAGGAGCGTCAACACAGATGCTGGGCTGCTGAGCCCCCACCTCCACCCACTACAAACCCCAAGGCTGTAATTCTATATTTCCTTTCTTCCCCAGCCTCCCTTGTGGGAGCCAGAAGCTTTTCCTGCTTTGCTGTCTGTTCCCTTTACTTTGTTTTTAGAAACAGACCAAACCATAAGCTTTTACTAGTCCGGGTATACTTATGGGGATTGGCTTTGGAAAGGGGCGATTGAGGAGGAGCATCCTAGGAGAAGAAGAGAAAGAGATTTAAGCTGAGGTGTTTATAAGAGCGTTGCCTCTGGCGAAGGGTTCAAAAATAAAAATATAGAGAATTATGTTGTTTTCAGTTGTATCTGACTTCTTCGTGACCCCATTTAGGGTTTTCTTGGCAAAGAGAAGGGAGTGTTTTGACATTTCCTTATCCAGCACATTTTATAGATGAGGAAACTGGAGCAAATAGAATGAAGTGACCTGCCCAAAGTCACCCAGCTAGTGTCTGAAGTGAGATTTGAACCCAGGACAGGAGTCCCCGCACTCTATCCACTGTAGCGCCTAACTGCCCTCTATAAAGGATTATAGATTTCTCCTGTTGCTATTCTCAGAATACAGACAAAATATGGATTAGGAAGCTTATATGAGTGAATAATTAAAGGTAGGGGGACAGATGAGTGCCTGAACTCTCCTACTTATCACCCCACCCCACCAATGCTCCACTAATTTATGTATATGTTGTCTCCTCCATTAGAATGTAAGTTCCCTTGGAACTATGCCCAAAGGGCGCTAAAAGACTGTCTACCCTTTGATCCAGCCATACCACTGCTGGGCTTGTACCCCAAAGAGATCATAAGGAAAAAGACTTGTACAAGAATATTCATAGCTGCGCTCTTTGTGAAGGCAAAAAATTGGAAAATGAGGGGATACTCTTCGATTGGGGAATGGCTGGAGAAAGTGTGGTATCTGTTGGTGATGGAATATTATTGTGCTAAAAGGAATAATAAAGTGGAGGAGTTCCATGGAGACTGGAACAACCACCAGGAAGTGATGCAGAGTGAAAGGAACAGAACCAGGAAAACATTGTACACAGAGACGGATACATTGTGGCACAATTGAATGTAATGGACTTCTCTACTAGCAGCAATGCAATGATCCAGGACAATCCAGAGGGACTTATGAGAAAGAACGCTATCTACATCCAGAGGAAGAACTGTGGGAGTAGAAACACAGAAGAAAAAACAACTGCTTGAATACAAGGGTCGAGGGGACATGGCTGGGGATGTAGACCCTAAATCAGTGGTTCCCAACCTTTCTAATGCCGTGACCCCGCAATACAGTTCCTGATGTTGCGGTGACCCCAAACCAAAAAATTATTTTGGTGGCTACTTCAAAATTGTAATTTTGCTAGTTATGACTCGGAATGTAAATACCTGATATGCATTAGGTATTCTCATTGTTGCAAATTGAGAGGTTGAGAACCGCTGCTCTAAATGAACATCCTAATGCAAGTATCAACATGGAAACAGGTTCTGATCAAGGACACATGTAATACCCAGTGGAATTCTGTGTCAACTATGGGAAGGGTGGGGGGAAGGGAGGGAAAGAATATGATTCTCGTAACCTACAAATAATGTTCTAAATTGACTAATTTAAAAAAAAAGAATGTAAGTTCCTTTAGGGCAGCAATTATTCCCCCCCCCTTTTTTTGTTCAAATTATCAACCCCAAGCCCAGGGTCTGACACAGGAAAGGTTTAATAAATGCTTGTTGATTTGATTGATTAGATTATGCTATGGAATATCTGGACAGAAAGAAGAAATGGAGGAAGAATTCAGAAACAGCTGGGCACTGAGGCATCTTATCATATTGTTGGGGAACTTCAGTTTCTAGATGCCTTCTCTCTCTTTGCCAAAAGGAATTTAATGATGGTTTTGGTTTTGTGTGAGTGTGCTCCCACAACAATGACCAAGATGGAAGTGTGCTTTGCATGATCATACATGTATGGCCCAGATCAGATTGCTTATTATCTCCAAGTTGGGGGAGGGAAGGGAGGGAAAGAAAGGATTTCTATCTTATAATTTTGGGAAATGTATGTTGAAAATTATTATTATATTTACTTGAGGAAAATAAAACCTCTTTGAATAAAGACTATTTAATGATAACTTCTCTACTTGCTTTAATAATAACTTTATCCTTCAAAAAATAGAGACAGCAATAAGGATAAATTCTATTCTGGATCTGAATCTTATTAACAGGGAAGCACTAATTGCTGGAATAGAAATGATGGGAAAGTTGAAATGAAATGACTACTCAATCCTTGCATTTGTGATATAGGAGAAGAAAATCAGTCATAGTTGGACATGCCTCCTAGATTTTGGGTCTGCAGATTTTAAAGGGTTCAAAGGAAGGTTAGGCATGATTCCTCACCTCAAGCTCTACCAAGACAGAGGGAAAATCCTAAACAGTGAAATTCTGGAGACACAAAAAAGATGTCAGTCTGTTGGGAAGGAACCACTTACAAATGGATAAGTCAAATAATATGAATAGTTTTCAAAAAGTATTTTAAATGATTAAAAAAAGATTGTTTGAAGTCACTAATAGAAACCAAATTCAAATCCAAACAATTCTGAGACTTCCTCAGTCAGCAAATTGACAAAGATGACAAAAGAGGTATAATCAATGTTGGAAAGGATATGAAGAAATGGGCACAGTAATGCATTATTGGTGGAGCTGTGAATTGATCCAACTATTCTGGGAAGCAATTTGGGATTTTACAGAGTAATTAAGGGTAGCTCAGTGGATTGAGAGTCAGGCCCAGAGATGGGAGGTCCTGGGTTCAAATCTGACCTCAGACACTTCCTAGCTGGGTGACCCTGGACAAGTCACTTAACCCCCATTACCTAGCCCTTAGCACTCTTCTGCCTTGGAACCAATACACAGTATTGATTCCAAGATGGAAGGTAAGGATTTATTTTTTTTTTTAAAGAGTGATTAAAATGTCCATACCCTTTGACCCAGAGACTCTGCTGCTAGGAATATACCCCACAAGAGTTCAAATGCAGAAATAAAGGCCCCATATGCACCAAAAATTCATAGCGGCACCTTTTGTGTCGTTGAAGTGGAAACAAAATAGTTGTTCATCTATTAGGAAATGGCTAAGCAAAAAGTGATGTACAAAAAAGACAGATCAATAATAAATGTGTCTAGAATTTAGTGTTGGAGGAGTCATGGAAACACTAATATTCTATTGGAGCTATGACCTTATCTAACCATTCTGGAAAGCATTTACAGTTATGCTAAGAAAGTGATTAAAATGTTTATGCCCTTTGACCCAAAGACTGCACTCATAAACATATGTCCTAAGGCTATCAAAGGATGACATACAGAGATGTACCACCCCTCCCCCCAACTGCCTGAAGACATTACATTATATTTCATCCCTCCCTCAGGGACCTTTGGCACCCCTAACATATAAAAGAATCCAGGCTCTGCCATTGGCTCAAGGCTTCTCTGATTGTGTTCTCTCCATGGAAGGAATCCCCAGCATCCCAGTTCCATTTAATCAAAAGTCAAAGGAGCTTTTAAAAGGAATATTTACTTTGGAGATATAGCAAGAACAAACATAAACTCGTCCCATTCCCCATCACCTGGTAGGCACAGTCTCCCTTTCCTCGGGTTCCTGAATAGCACAGTTCTCCCAAGTTCCAGGTACAAGCCCCCCTGTCTTCAAATCCTGGAAGTGTCCCTTTTGACGTCTTCTCTATCAGATTGACAGAAGTATTCAATCTGGAATCCCGACTCCAAAGTCACCACAGTTCAAGCACGTGGGTCTAGGGACCCCACTGCCTGTGTCCAGAACTGAAAGTGACAAATGAAACAGACCAAAGCCCATTTTCCCATCCCATTAGCCCTAAGGGAGGGAAGGGGTACCTTCTCCTCTCACTCTGCTTGATGCACGGTGGTGCTCATGTTCTAGGTGAGCAAGACCTTCACCCCAGGAAGAAGATGAAAAAGAAAGAGTGGTTCCAAAGCCCCCTCCCCACTGGAGACCTTCAGTAGCTGTCCTTGCTCTTAAGAGCCAGATGTTCAAGAAGAGAAGACCATGAAATGCTAGAGCTTGGGGAAAAAAGTATTTATTTATCTGTTTGTTCCATTAAAATGCCCAAGTATCTCCCTTTCTTCCTGCCCTCCCCACACTACAGAAAGCATCATTTGATAAAGAGGACATATGTATATACATAAAGTTATACCTTTTTTTTAATCCATCAGTACTAATTCTAAGATAGAAGAGCAGTAAGGGCTAGGCAAGTGTCTGAAGGCAGATTTGAACCTAGGTCCTTGGGACTCCAGGCCTGGCTCTCAATCCACTGAGACACCCCGCTGCCCCAAATTATGTCCTGCTTGTTTCTCTTCATCAGTTCTTTCTCTGGAGGTGGACATACACAAGTCGTTCTTCCCACAATATTTCCTATTGCAATGGCCTGCTGCTGGATCTGCCTAGCACAAATCTCTCCACTCCAGTCCATTTTTTCCTTTCTTTTGAAAGCCTTCCTTGCATCGTATGAAGTACCAGTTCCAAGGCAGAAGAGTGGGAAAGGCTAGGCAATGAAGGTCACACAGTGAGGAAGTTTGAACCCAGGACTTTCTGTCTCCAGGCCTGGTTTTCTATCCACTGAGACACCCAGCTGCCCCTCCAGTCCATCTTCCATTCAGTCGCTTAAGCGATGTTCCTAAAGCATAGATCTGGCCTGACTTGATAAACCCCAGTGACTCCCTACTTCAGGATCAAATAGGAAATCCACTGGCATTTAAAGCCCTTCATAACCTAAGACCTAGCAGTCTTTCTAGTCTTCTTATACCTTCCACCCCATTTCCTTGCTCCTACTATCCTTTCATCCAATGACGCTGGCCTCCTTACTGTTCTAGGAACAAGATACTCCATCTCTAGGCTCCAGGCATTTTTCTGACTTCTACCCCTCCCCATCCAATACCTGGAATACTCTTCCCTCCTTATCTCCACCCCTGAATTCCCTGGCTTCCTTCAAGTCCCAATTAAAATCCTGTGTCCTTCAGGAAGTCTTTCCTAATCTCTCTTAATTCTGGTACTTTCCCTCAATTATTATTATTATTATTATTATTATCATTATTATTTTTAAACTCTTACCTTCCATCTTGGAATCAATACTGTGTATTAGCTCCAAGGCAGAAGAGTGGTAAGGGCTAGGCAATGGGGGTTAAGTGACTTGCCCAGGGTCACACAGCTGGGAAGTGTCTGAGGCCAGATTTTAACCCAGGACCTCCCCTCTCTAGGCTTGGCTCTCAATCCACTGAGCCACGTAGCTGCCCCCCCCTCCTTGATAATTTTTTATACTAGATACATCCTATTTGTAACATATTTGTTTTTCTCCCCATTTGTCTGTGAGGGCAAGAACTCTCTTTTTTGCCTTTCTTTGTATCCAAAGAGCCTGGCTTCCAGTAAGCACTTAATAAATGCTTATTGACTGACTGATTGAAGTAACTGGGGATGTTTAGCCTGGAGAAGAAGTCTGGGGTAGTATAATAACCATGTTCCAATATTTGAAGGACTGACATGAAGAAGAGGAATGAAACTTGCTTTTTTTGGTCCCAGAGAGGAGAACCAGAAGCAGCCAGTGAAAGGTACAAAGGAGCAGATTGAGGCTGAAAGTCAGGGAAGATATTCCTTACCAGGGGAGCGATCCATAACCAGGATGGGCTGGCTCAGGACGCAGAGGGCTCCACCTCACTGGAGATCTGACTTCTCAGATTTAGGTGACAGCAGGCGTTCCCTTCTGGGTAGAAGTTGGGCTAAATGATGGATCTCTCAATTCTAGAATTCTGTGATGCTGGAATCATGATAGCTGTTTTACAAAGAGAGAGACGGCCAGGGAAACCGGGCAGCCGATAGGATAGGCATGGTGGAAGAAGGGAGGCTGAAGGAAAAGATTTGAAGATGTGCCAACAATGAGAACAGTAGGAAAGAACAAGGGAAGGGGTTTGAAAATGAGAAGGAAGCATCATTTGATCTGGGCTGAAGACCTGTGGGGGCAGCTACAAAGAACTACAATAAAAGAGCAGATGTAAGTGGGGAAAAGAACCCATTAAAGCATCTCCAAAGTGAGAAGCAGACACTAAAGGGAATTTGTCTAGACGGACAAATTAATCTAGGGAGGTCTCTGGGAGGGAGATTAGTTAGTCTTTGGGAATCAGGGATTTAAGGGCTGGAAGATGTCAGGAGTTCTGTCTAACTCCTTCATTTTACAGATGAGGAAACCAAGGCTAAAGGAAATCGTTTGTGCTTAGTCACGTTGCTGTTAAGTATCTAAGGCAGACATCAAACCCAACTCTTTCTGAATCAAAGTCCAAGGCCAATGCTTTATCCGCAGCACCAGGGATTCTCAACAAGGAGTTTGCAGACCCTGAGGGGTTCCCAAGATCTTTTGGAGCAGACCTTGAGGGCAACACTATTTTTATATTATTATTAAGATGCTATTTTTCTATTAAAATACATTTCCAATGACATATCTATGCCAGGCTGGATCTCTTCATATACTTCAGTAAAAAGAACAGATCAAATGTGAAAACAGCTGGGAGAATCCAACTAACTTCTATTAAGCAAGGCATTAGAGTGAATTATAAAAATTTGTAAAACAATCTTCTCATTAAGTTTTTTATTATGAAAAATATACTTTTTATAAAAAGATGCTATTTGTGTTAAAATGTAATGGGTTATTCATTCTTTTAAAATGAATTGATAAATAGTTCACATTTTGCCACTTTAATTTCTAATACGGCAAATATTGATGGTTATAACCAAAAGTTTTTTGAAGTCCTTCATAATTTTTTTTAAACCCTTACCTTCCATCTTAGAATCAATACCATGTATTGGTTCCAAGACAGAAGAGTGGTAAGGGCTAGGCAATGGGGGTGAAGTGACTTGCCCAGGGTCACACAGCTGGGAAGTGTCTGAGACCGGACTTGAACCCACGACCTTCTACCTCGACTTTCAATCCACTGAGCTACCCAACTGCCCCTCATAATTAAAAAATTTTTTTTTTATTTTTTTTTAAACCCTTACCTTCCATCTTGGAGTCAATACTGTGTATTGGCTCCAAGGCAGACGAGTGGTAAGGGCTAGGCAATGGGGGTGAAGTGACTTGCCCAGGGTCACACAGCTGGGAAGTGTTTGAGGCCAGATTTGAACCTAGGCCTGGCTCTCAATCCACTAAGCTACCCAGCTGCCCCCTGCCCCTCATAATTTTTAAGAACATAGGAGAATCCCAACTCCAAAAACCTTGGGAGCTGTTGCGTTAGACTCTCATCAGGGGGCTACTTGGATTACCTCTTGGGTCCCACACAAGACCAAGATTTGCCTAGGAGTTAGAGAAAGAACCTTGAATATGGGTTGAAATGGATGTCGGTCAGGGAAAAATTGCACCAAATAAAGGAAAATTGAAATATGCAGTCCTGTAAAATGTGTCACTAAAATAAGTCACAGAGTGTGAAATGAACATCTGTGATTATCCACATTTGGCCTCCCTGGCGAAGAAGCAAGCTTTGCCCCATGACTTGCAGGGAGGTGTTGTTACATATTCATTAATCTCCCAGGTCAAGCATGAAAGGCTACTTGTTCTAGGAGTCTCACTTTATAGGCTCCCCAGCTTGCAGAGCTCCCCAAGGACTCCCATTCTTCCCTGCTCTCATCTTTTGGATTCCACCGTCTTTCTCCTCATTGGCCGGCTCCTTGTCACTCACACAGAACACTTCATCAGTTTCATGGCTGGGATGCTCTCCTTTCCAACTCCTGCCTCTCAGCCTTCTTGGCTTCCTCTTCCACTAAACGCAAGGTACCACCTCCTGTGGGAGTTCCCGGTTCCCGACTCTCTAGGGTCTTTGCTTCAAAGGCTGCCTTCCATCTCCTTCGCCCCTTCTATAGAACAATTTATGCACATGTTGTCTTCACATTAAAATGCAAACTTCTTAAGTATTAAAACCATTTTTCTTTGAATCTCCAGTGTGGTTTGTGGCACAGAGCAAATGTCTAATAAATGTCTGTTGGTTGATTGATTGTCCTTTATTTACCGTTGACATTTAAGAAAAATCTTTTAGTCTTAGAATCTTAGTTCTTAGAAGTTCTTAGAATCTAGAAGTCTTAGAATCAATAAGGAAGAAGAGTAATAAGTGCTAGGCAATTAGGGTTAAGTGACTTGTCCAGGGTCACACAGCTAAGAAGTGTCTAAGGGCACATTTGAACCCAGGATCTCCCATCTCTGTGTCTGGCTCTCTATCCAGTGAGTCACTTAGCTGTCTCTACTGTTGATATTGTTAAAAGACTTATAGCAATTCTTCTCTCCTGCTTTCTATAGAGAAAATTTCGATAAGCTTTTAATGAAATTATGTTTTCAAGGTTGTCCTAATTCTCCGATATCCTTGTGGGAGTCTTGGGTTCAAATCCCATGAGCTTCATAGCTATAGGTAAGTAAAATAATTTCTCCAAACCTATTTCTTTATATGCAAAATGGGGACAATAACTCTTTTCAGTATATATTTCACAGGATTGTTATAATGATTAAATGAGAAAATGGTGAGTCAAGTGCTTTGCTAAGTGATACATACACGTCAGTTGATTATTCTCTGAGATATAAATGATAAACATATAAATAAAATATATAGATAAAATGATCAAATAAAAAAGATAAAATGATAAAAGAATGAACAGGCTGCTTAATTAAAAGGAGATATGCAGTTATATTCATTGGGAAAATGCTTCAAAAGCTAATCGTTAGGGAAATGCAAATGGAAACAACATATCTATCAAATTGACAAAAAGTATTAAAAGCGATATCAGTGCGTTGTTAGTGTGAGGAAGCAGCTAAAGTGGTTGTGTGAACTGAGAAGTTACTACAGTCTTTTTGGAGAACACCGAAGCAATAGAAAATCAAAACTAAGCAGAGCTTCCTATCCAATTTCCTACTGCTGGGACCTAAATTTAAAAACCATATACCTAAGGCTCCCTTATGTAAAAAGAAGGAAAAAAAAGATCCTTCTATAGGAAAATATCTGTTGCTACCTTATGTCTAATATCAGATAGAAACAACTCATGAGGCCCATATCTGGAGAATGGTTAAACCCACTGTGCAATAACAATGGTGTAATTCTACACCATTAAAAATGACTAATACAAAAGCTATTTTAAAAAATGGAAAGAAATAAGGCAGAGAGAGCAGAACTAAAAGAAGAGCACATACATTACCAATAATTGTAATAATCATGTAAAGGATAACAACAAAAACTTCATACAAAAATGGAAAAGAAGCCAAAAGGGCTCATAGAATTAATAAACACTTAATGGCTTTGTTGCATTAATACATTACTTTCTTTTTAAAAATGTAAATCATTTTGGTTACATGGTTCTATTGGGTTTTACTTTCCCTGCTAAAAGGATAGTTTTTATTAAAAAAAAAAAGTTACTTCAATTAGATGTCACAGTGGATAAGAGTACTGGGTCTGAAATCAGGAAGATTCATATTCGTGAGTTCAAATCTGACTTCAGACAATTACTAATTGTGTGACCCTGGGAAAGTCACTTAACTTTGTTCGCCTCAGTTTCCTCATCTGTTCAATGAGGTGGTGAAGAAAATGGCAAACCACTCCAGTATCTTTACCAAGAAAACTCCAGATGGGGTCATGACTGAAACAACTAAACAACAACAATTACTGAAAAGCAAATTTTTCTTAGTTTCATCTTTATTTTATTTTAATAACAAATGTACACATAAATTTTCCAAAGTTATATGATTCATGTTGTCTCCCTCCCTTCTTCCTTCTCCTCTCCAAGAGCTGACAAGCAATTCAATCTGGATTATATATGTATTATCATTCCAAACATATTTCCATTTTATTCATTTTTATAAGTGAATAATCTTATAAAACCCAAACCTAAATCATAGACCCATATAAACACATGATAAATCATATGTTTTCATTTCTACTCTAAGAGTTCTTTCTCTGGAGGTGGAGAGCATTCTTTGACATGAGTCCTTCAGAATTGTCCTGGATCATTGCATGCTATTAGTAGCAAAGTCTAGATTGTCCCACAGTGTTTCATGTTCTCCTGCTTCTGCTTATTTCACTCTGCATCGGTTCACACAGGTCTTTGAAAAGCTATTTTAGTTATTTTAATATTTTACTATATTTGTATAGCAAGGAAAGCAACTGAAAGGTAAGAGCAAGTGCTGGAGAGTCCCCCCATGCTTCATTTGAGGAGCATATTTCAGCTATCAGGAGTCATTCGAATTATTGCTTTTGATCCTGGAAGCTTTTCCCACAAAGCAAGGACCTTGCTAGGAAGTCCAAGCCTTCCTTAGATGCTTTTCCTTTTGTCCCTGTTCTAGGTTATCTTTCACAAGGGAAGGTTGTAGGAAGGTATGTTCTAAGCATCGATTACTGCGGCTGTCTTGGTTTGGGTCAGACATGGAGACACCCAAAGGGAGCTGATTATGATTAATTTAGACCACCAGGTTGTCAGCAGAAGCTACAGCTTTCGGAGGCCACCCTGAACCACTCCCTCGTTTTCAAGCCTACGTTTGGGCTTAGTAATAGGACAGTAGAAGAGGCTGATGTTGGATAGTTTCCTCTCCGACAAGATTTACTTGCACATATAGATTTCTGACCTTCTGTACACATGACTGATTGCTTCTCAAGGGTCCCACAATGGCATATTTCTTATAGGATCATAGGATCTTGATTTGGAAGGCTGGAGAGTAGCCAGGCACTATGCTAAGACTGGGGATACAAATATAAACAAAAGGAATGACATTCCCTGCTCTTAAAGAGTTGATAGTCCAATGGGAAAGGAAATCATAAAAAAAGACCCTGAAAAACAAGGGCCTGGGCAGGTGGGAGGGAGGCAGGACAGATTTTCATTGATGAAAAAATAAAGTTTAATTTAAAAAAGAATGGATTGGGGGGGGGGGGGAAGCTGGGTGACTCAGTGGATGGAGAGCCAGGACTAGAGATAGAATGGTCCTGGGTTTAAATATGGCCTCGGAAACTTCCTAGCTGTGTGACCCTGGGCAAGTCACTTGACCCCCATTGCCTAGCCCTTACTGTTCTTGTGCCTTAGAACCAATACATAGTATTGATTCTAAGGTGGGAAGGTAAGGGCTTAAAAAAAAATTGGATGTCATAGCAATTAGTTGATTAATGAGAATAAAAATAATCAAATGTTGAGGGAAGGGACAATGACATGTCTCTGTATCTTCAGCACTATCATCTTTTATTAGTAGGTTCTCAATAAAGGTTTCCGATTGGCAAAATAAATAAATAAAATTAATTGGAAAAAAAGGAGGAGGTGTAAGAAAAGGGGAGATACATATATAGGGGGACAATGGCAAAATCCAGAGAGTCAGAAGCAAAGCCTAGAAGGGGAACAAAAGAAGGAAATAACTCAATGGGAGAAGGGGACTGGAAATGTTGGAGAGATGGTACTGGGTGAGAAGATCCTGGGCCTTGAATGAGTTTCCAGGGACAGAAGGTAGCTGTGGTTCTGGCAGACAAGTATTGAGAGTCAAAAACGGAGCTGGGAGTAGAACCTAGAAATGAATTAGTGCAACCTCCTATCTTGCAGATGGAAACTGAGCCCCCCAAAGGCCAGATGACTTATCCAAGGACACACAGGTATGATTAAAATTCTCTGGAGACTATATTAATTTATAATTATTTATTAGTAAAAATTAGAGAGAGAGAAAGGGTAGATCACATGATTACCTGATCTTACCTAATTAATCTGAGTTTGCCATGCTTGCCTCCATTTGCCAGTCAAAAGCAGCCACGCCAGCAAGAGTCTCCAGACCAATGGCACCAAGAGCCTAACGGCCAAAAAGAGCATCTAGCTTCCTCCATCCCCTTTCTCATGATATCCACTCCTTCGGGTCTCTGGCTAGACAAACTTAACTTCAGTCCAGGTCAAAGCCAGATCTTCCAGGGGCCAGTGCTTGAGGGACTAACCAACCTCTTCCCAGAGGCCAGGGAGCCACAAAAAGCCCAGTAAAAGGGAGGGACTAAAACCCACCCAAATGGTTTTTAGCTAAAATAAGGAGGTAAAATTTATATTGAATTCCCACACAGGTACAGTATGCTAATAAACAAAGTGTGGTATTAATAAACAAGGGAATTTTTATCCTCACAGCTCTAGACAGCTGCTTTGTTAAAGTCTCTCTCCCTCCATTCTCCCTTTCCCCCTTTTTCCCTCTTCTTCCCTCCCTCCTTTCTTTTCTTCTTTCCTCTCTCTGTCTCTCTCTCTCCCTCTTCTTCCCTCCCTTCTTTCTTCTCTCCTTCCCCCCTCTATCTATATACACACACATATACACATACATATGCGTATATCTTTCTGTACTATTACAAAGAATGAAAGAGAAATTTAAAAAGCAGATGAGCTAAAATAACACATGTTCATCTATAGTCCCTTCTTTCTCCTTCTCCCTCTCTGCCTTCTTCCCCTCCTCCCTTTCTCCCTCCCTGCTTCTCTCTCTCTCTCTCTCTTTCTCTCTCTCTCTCTTTTTTTCTCTCTCCCTTTCTCTCTCTCTTTCTTTCTCTCTCCCTTTCTCTCTCTCTTTATCTCTCTCTCTTTACTTCTCCCTTTCTCTCTCTCTTTATCTTTCTCTTTCTTTCTTTCTCTCTCCCTCTCTCTCTCCTTCTCTCTCTCTTTAATCTCTCTCCCTCTCTCTCTCTATCTCTCCCTCTTTCTCTCTCTCTTTGTTCTCTCTCTCTCCCTCTCTCTCTCTCTCTCTCTCTCTCTCTTTCTCTCCTCTCTCTCTCTCTCTTTGTCCTCTCTCTCTCTCCTCTCTCTCTCTTTATCTCTCTCTCTCCCTCTTTCTCTCTCTCTTTGCTCTCTCTCTCTCTCTCCCCCCCCCCCCCTCTCTCTCTCTCTCTCTCCCTCTTTCTCTCTCTCTCTCTCCCTCTTTCTCTCTCTCTTTGTTCTCTCTCCCCCCCCCTCTCTCTCTCTCTCTCTCTCTCTCCCTCTTTCTCTCTCTCTCTCTCCCTCTTTCTCTCTCTCTTTGTTCTCTCTCTCCCTCCCTCCCTCTCTCTCTCCCTCTCTCTCTCCCTCTCTCTCTCTCCCTCTTTCTCTCTCTCTCTCTCTCTCCTCTCTCTCTCTTTATCTCTCTCTCTCCCTCTTTCTCTCTCTCTTTGCTCTCTCTCTCTCTCTCCCCCTCTCTCCCTCTCTCCCTCTCTCTCTCTCCCTCTTTCTCTCTCTCTCCCCCTCTTTCTCTCTCTCTTTGTTCTCTCTCTCCCTCCCTCCCTCTCTCTCTCCCTCTCTCTCTCCCTCTCTCTCTCTCCCTCTTTCTCTCTCTCTCTCTCTCTCTCTCCTCTCTCTCTCTTTATCTCTCTCTCTCCCTCTTTCTCTCTCTCTTTGCTCTCTCTCTCTCTCTCCCCCTCTCTCCCTCTCTCCCTCTCTCTCTCTCCCTCTTTCTCTCTCTCTCCCCCTCTTTCTCTCTCTCTTTGTTCTCTCTCTCCCTCCCTCCCTCTCTCTCTCCCTCTCTCTCTCTATCTCTCCCTCTTTCTCTCTCTCTTTGTTCTCTCCCTCTCTCTCTCTCATACATACACATATCTTCTCTCTATAAATTTTAAATAAACATTTATACACAACTTGGAATGTTCTGGTATTAATGTAAACGGAAGATGTTCTAGAGGGAAGTTGTTAACTTCTCTTTCCATACCACCACCCTCACCCACTTTGTATGTTCTGTCTTCCATTTCTATCTGTGGCTCTGCTGTTCTTCTAGTCTCCCAAGCTCCTGAACTCTCAGCAGAGTTCCTTTAAGTAGTTGAAGAAATAGGTTTCTTATCGCCTATTCCCTCCTGAGTCACAGATCTTTCCCCCCACTCCAAGGGCCATTTTATGGCACCTGCCCAGACATTGTCTGTTTCTGGCAGAAAGTGGGCCAGCTTGGGGGCTATGTCCAGCCATGTGGGGATCCATCCTGAAAGGGCCTGGCGTTTTAACATGATGTGATGGGCCCTCTTGAGGGGTCTCTCATTCCCGCGACAGCAGAAGGGTGCTGCATCTTCTGAAAGAAGAATTAACGTTTGGCTGGGGCTTTCTCATGTGAGGCTGTCTGGTTGGCAAAATAGGAGTCCAGTGGTGGATGCCATGGCGATCTCCCCCATGTGGAGGCTAGTGCCAGGGCCTGCCGCTGGATCAACCTGCACCTGGCTCTTTGGATCCCTGCAGCTTTGGTGGTTCCCTTCCTTGCGTCTGAAAGGTTTGGAGGTCTGGAAGGAGGAGTCTCTGGTAAGCGGATATGCCACCCAAAAGAAGACTGACTCGAGCCTGGCTATTTGGTTTGCAGACTGCCAAGCTGAGAGAAATGTGAAATGACTAATTAGCAGCCTTGCAGAATGCTCTGCACCCTGATGAGTGCTAAGTCCTAGCATCTCAGCAGACGGACTGTAGCTGTGAGTTATGTTTCAGAATTCTGCTTAAATCGCTCTGTTCATGTGCGTTGGAATCTTTGACATGCTCAGCATTTCTTTCAGAGAAAGAATCAACTACCTGCTTCATGCTTCACTCATATTATGCACTGGATATTCTTTTTCCTACTTCCCCTTTTTTTCAGGGAGGCCCCTCAATGGGAGCAATAAGTACAATTATCCCTGGGGTTCTGGTTTTAATGAGCCGATGAGAAAAAAGGGAGCCCCCTTTTAGAAGATACTAAATTCAGGGGGCAGCTGGGTGGCTCAGTGGGTTGAGAGTCAGGTCCAGAAATGGGAAGTCTTGGGTTCAAATCTGATCTCAAACACTTCCTATGGGACCCTGGGCAAGTCACTTAACCCCCATTGCCTAGCCCTTACCACTCTTCTGCCTTGGAATCATTACATGGCATTAATTCCAAGTCAGAAGGTGAGGGTTTAAAAAGAAGAAGAAAACACTGAATTCAGGCTAGGAAATAGACGCCTGGTTACAAAGCTGAGAGCGATGCAGAATTCCAGTCCCTGTGGCTGCAGCTGTGGTTCTTTAATGCTAGACTCTCTGCGTCTCCCTACTGTTTATCATTTTTCTTTGATGCATTCTTTTGTCTGACCCAGAGCCATTTGTTCTCTTGGAGTTGCCAGAAACATAGCTGGTTTGTCCATCAATACATATGCAGGAGACAAGAGGCAGCATGGTTTGGAGGATGGAGACTTGGCTGTGGGAGGCAGTAAAATGCAGGGAACAGAGGACAACAGCCGGAGCCACAATACTGGCTCTGCCACTAGCTGCTGGATGACTTTCATAAAGCATTTCCGTTTTAGGAGTCTCATCTTATTTGCTTGAGGGGCAGCTGGACAGAGGACAAGGTCCAAAGTCAGGAAGACCTGTGTTCAAATCTGGCCTTAGACTCTTCCTAGCTGTGTGACCCTGGGCAAGTCACTTGACCCCCATTGCCTAGCCCTTACTGCTCTTCTGCCTTGGAACCAATATCCACTATGGATTCTAAGGCGGAAGATAAGGGTTTACAAGAGGAAAAAACAATTTTAAATTGCAGTTAGAGTAGACATGGGGGCTGTTCCCACATATTTTCCTGGGGCTTTGTCTCTAGGGACACTCGGATCATTTGCTGCTGCAGAGAAAGAGCAGGGATTTGGACACCGGGGACTTGAAGGACCGGGAAAGGGGTGGAGATGGCCAAATAAGCAAAAAGGGAGAGGGAGACTGTGGGGAATGTGGGCAGCACCAGTGCCTTCGCCATGAATCAAACAGAATTTTTGTGGCGAGAAGATTTTGAAGCCGTCAAGCCTGATGTTTTTGCCTGCGTTCACTCCCAGGGCTCTGAATTGTCCTGGCTTCTGCTTTCCCTTTCTTTCTCCTATTTTCAAAGACAGCCGGACAGGAGGGCCCCTCCAGGAGATGGAGTCTTGCCTCTACCCAATTCTGCTTCTTCCTTGAAGTGCTGTCCATGAAATGGATCCCTGGGAAGCCCAAGAAGAGAGACGTGGGGAAATGGCCAGCGTGATGGGCGAAGGCCAGGCGGAGCCCGCAGCGACCTCCAAGAATGGGGCACGTGGCCACCCCCTCCCTTAATTACATGCCAAGAGCGGAGCAGCATCCCAGCAGCCCCAGGGGGCCCACTTCCCCTTCTTTGAACTCTTAGCACACTTGATATTTTCCAGTCAGGGATTGGGAGCCCAGAGGGAACTTGGAGATCGCCTGGTTCAATTTCTTCATTTCTTAAGGGAGGCTACTGGGGCCCACGGAGATAAAATAATGTGTCAAGGCCTGGGCTCCGCTTTGTCTGTGTGGCCCCGGGGATTGTAGCTGGCCTGGATGATGGAGATGGATTCAAGTCTTCCTCAGGCGGACACTAACTGTGACCTTGGGAAAGTCACCCTACCTCTGGGTTTCAGTTTCCTTCTTTAAAACAGAGAAGTGAATTCTAAATCTGAGTTTTTACCCTAACAGCCCTTCTGTGCTCCCAACTTGCTCTTATGGGTTGGGTTCTGAGTAGGGGTGCTTCCTGTAGGTTCAAGGGACAATGGTGGGTATCTGCTCCTATCACTATGGTTAATTCATTTGTTTTTTAAACCCTGACTTTCAGTTTTAGAATCAATACCGTGTATTGGTTCTAAGGCAGAAGAGTCATAAGGGTTTTGTTTTGTTGAACCCCTTTTATGCCTTCAGGTTTTTAATATACTAATGCCCATAACTACCTTTTTTTTTTAATTAAAAAAAATTTTTTTTAACCCTTACCTCCCATATTTGAGTCAATACTATATATTGGTTCTAAGGCAGAAGAGCAGTAAGGGCTAGGCAATGGGGGTTAAGTGACTTGCCCAGGGTCACCCAGCTGGGAAGTGTCTGAGGCCGGATTTGAACCCAGGACCTCCCCTCTCTAGGCCTGACTCTCAATCCACTGAGCTACCCAGCTGCCTCCAATAACTACCTTTTTAACTAGCCCAGCTGACAACCACTGTACATGGTTAATAAATGGAACAGGAGTGTTTTAGTTGCCATTAACTAAAAAAAAAAAAGATATATTTTAGTGTGTGACACATTTAGGAAGTATCTAAGGCCACATTTGAACCCAGGACCTTGACATGGGTTTTTTAACCATAGTGCTGAAGGCAGCTAGATGGCTCAGTGGATTGAAACAAAACTTCAGAAAAAGAAAGAAAGTAAAAAAGTCGTGTGCGTCAATCTGTACTGAGACTCCGTCCGGGTTTTTCTGGAGGGAGTTGGCATTTTTCAGTTCCTTCTGAATTGTCTTGGATCTTTGTAATGCTGAAAATAGCCAAGTCATTCCCAGGTGACCATCGACACTATTGCTTTTACGAACACATTTTCAACTTCTTGCTCTTTCCTTCCCCGCCTTTTTTTTTTAGTATTTACTGAGAGAACTTAGTTAAATAGCAAATAAACATCTTTCCTCCCATCAACCTGGGGTGCGTTCATTCTCCCACACACATACACAGTGGACATGGGAAGAGGAGGCTCAAAGTGAAAGAATGGCGGTAGTAAGGACACAAGTAGGGCAAAGGAAATCGGAACTCTGGACCTTGCAAGAGATCTCCCTCTAGGGTAGGCAATGCTCATTCCTACTGGGCTGGAATCTCAGCTGATCAAGTTCTTCTGCAGAACTCACCAGGCTTACTTACCTTTGATGGTCAGGGACCGTCAACCAATGGGCCCTTACATCTCATTATCTCTGTAATTTGCTTCTTATATCTACAAATTTGCTATTCTTCAAGGAAAACCCATTCTGGCTTTAGGTTCAGTGGCAGTCTTGGTCAAGGCATTGCTGTATTCCTTCAGAAAGAGTAAGGACTACCAGAAGCCTTCCCAGGTCAGTTCCTGCAGGGCCTGGGCTCTAAAGCTTGCCAGCACTCAGGAAGGAAGTAGGAGAGCAGGGTCATCCAGTTATGAGCCTATCCAAAAGATAACCACCTCTCCTGTTCAGGGCTGAGCCCCCTGGGTGGAAGGCTTGGCCCTAATTTGACTTGACTATCTTATACGTCTCCCAAATCTTTTCTTTTCTTTTTTTTAGATTTGAACAATTTTATTTAATTAATTGATTTAGAATATTTTTCCATGGTTACATGATTCATGTTCTCCTCAACCCCCCCCCCCCCAACAAACAGTTCCACTGGGTTTTGCATGTGTCATTGATTAAGACCTGTTTCCATATTATTAATATTTGCAGTTGGGTGATCCTTCAGAGTCTACATCCCCAGTCATATCCCCATCGACCCATGTGATCAAGTAGTTGTTTTTCTTCTGCATTTCTACTCCCACAGTTCTTCCTCTGGATGTAGATAGCGTTCTTTCTCATAAGCCCCTCTGGATTGTCCTGGATCATTGCTGCTAGTAGAAAAGTCCATGACATTCGATTGTGCCACACTGTATCAGTTTCTGAGTACAATGTTCTCCTGGTTCTGCTCCTCTCACTCTGCATCACTTCCTGGAGGTTTTTCCAGTTCACATGGAATCCCTCCAGTTCATTATTCCTTTGAGCGCAAGAGTATTCCATCACCAACAGATACCACAATTTGTTCAGTCATTCTCCAATTGAAGGGCATCCCCTCATTTTCCAATTTTTTGCTGCCACAAAGAACCACACCTCCCAAATCTTCACCTTTCCAAGCTAGGCTAGAATCAATAGCAGCATTTGCCCAATAACCACAAAGGAATAATGGGTTCAGGATCTTCATTTTTCAAAAACCTACAGTTCTCCTATTAGTCTCTGTCAAAGAGTGAGCAAGGGAAAGGTGTAGAGGTAATCTATGCTCCCTAGTAGTGAATTCTTTCTCTCTCTTGGTAGCTTAGTTGCTTTTCTGGTCTTTGCATATACAAGAGGTACTCAAAGCCTCATATCCTTTACAAGGTGCAAATGAGCCTACTCAAAGTTTTATACCCTTTTTAAGGCATAGCATGATCCACTTACATCTGAAAAAAAGACTCCCTTTCTATTAGATGCAAATACAGTCTGAGTAAAATGGGCCCTTACATCTCATTATCTCTGTAATTTGCTTCTTATATCTGCAAATTTGCTATTCTTCAAGGAAAACCCATTATTAGTTATTTATATGAATTTTGTACCTCCTCTACTGCATTGCAAGGTATTTGGGGGCTACTGTAAACAAACTGGAAATATGCAAAGCAAATCTGAATAATGCAACCACTTCATGAGGAGTTAATTGGAACCTGGTAGTCTATCACAGCACTATTCTGAAGAAAGTACTTTGTAAGCTAGAAGGAACTAAATAAATGTGAGCTATTCTTAATCATTCTAGTGACTGCCTCAGTAGTAACAGTCATAGCCTATCATGGTGCTCTGAACATTGATTGTTGTTTAGTTATGCCTGACTCTTTTTGAGGTTTTCTTGGCAAAGTTACTGGAGGGATTTGCCATTTCCTTCTCCAGCTTATATTACAGATGAGGTAACTGAGGCAAACAGGGTTAAGTGATTTGTCCATGATTGCAGAGCTATTAAGTTATTAATAATAATATAACATATAAATAAATAATAATTAATTAATGGTAAATAATAGTTATTAATATTAAGCTATTGAGGCTGGATTTGGACTCACATCTTTCTGACTCCAGGCAGGGTGATTCTGTCAACTTATTTTTCTTCTCTACCTGACAGGTGATTAATAGATATTGGACAAATGACCCGAAAGCACAAGAAATTAGACACTTCCTTCTTAGATTTGAGGGGGGAGTGGTCTCATTGATTTAGGTGTAGTGTGCATTTAATTCTCATCAATACGTACATTTTGTAGATATATTCATCTCCATCCCAAGGAATACTCCAGTGGGGGCACCTGGAATACTTTGACTCCAAAGAATAAACTGTATTTCAACAACAAAATTCACATTGCCTCATTTCTCTCCTTTCATTGTTGTTAACTTGTTTTTTTTCAGTTGTGTCTAACTCTTAGTGACCTAATTTTTTTTACAGGATTACAGATTTTTTTTTCTGGGTTATACATGTGCAAATCATATTTACATATTGTTCATTTTTGTTAGTGAATTTATAAAATTAAAATCCCAAAACACATACCCAAATAAACAAGTGAAAAATTGTATGTTTTCATCAACATTTTTATTCCAACAGTTCTTTTTCTGAAGATAACATTCTTTGTCATAAATCCCTCAAAATTGTCCTTGATCATTGTATTGCTGTTTATATCAGTCTATCACATTGTATTGTTCCACAGTATTGCTATTTCTGTGAAAATGTTCTCCTGATTCTGCTTATTTCACTCTGCATCAGTTCATGTAGGTCTTTCTAGCTCTTTCTGCAATTGTCCTGTTCATCATTCCTTATAGCACAATTGTTCAGCTCTTTCCCAATTGATAGACATTCCTTCAGTTTCCAATTCTTTGCCACCACAAAAAGAACAGCTATAAATATTTTTGTACAAATAGGCTCTTTCCCATTAAAACAAAAATCTCTGTGTAAAACAGACCTAGTAGTAGTATTAAGGGATTAAAGGATATGCATTGTTTTATAGCCCTTTGGACATAATTCCAAATTGGCGCCCAGAATGGTTGGATCAGTTTACAACTCTACCAGCAATGCATTAGTGTATCCATTTTGCCACATCCCTTCCAACATTTATCATTTTCCTTTATTGTTATTATATTGGCTGATCTGATAGGTGTGAGGTAGTACCTCAGAGTTGTTTCAATTCAAATTTCTTTGATTAAGAGGGATTTAAAACATTTTTCATGTGATCATTGATAGCTTTGATTTCTTCATCTGAAAACTACTTATTCATATCCTTTGGGTATTTATCAATTGGAGAATAACTTGGATTCTTATAAATTTGACTTAGTTCTTTATTGTAAGATTTAAAATGGTTGAGGTCTTAAACTGTAGTGAGTTAAAATGGTGGAAGATATAAATTATGATAGATATAAGAGAGGGTGACTAAATTTGACCGCAGAAAATATGTTTCACTACAGTGTCTTGGTTTTTAAATCAAATATAAGGTGGTCGCCAGGGAAATATTCCCAATTATTCAAATACCCAAGTCAACTGGGTTTTATAGAGATTTTTAATGAATAATATAATGAGGAATTAGAGAGAGAAAGAGTAGGAAAGGAATAATTATGAAGGGCCTCAAGCCAATATGGCCTAGACCTGAGTCTTAAGAGAGAGAATCAGTCAGTCAGTCTTTTAACACTCACCACAAAGTCTGCCTAATCAAGGATTCTAGGGACACCAGGCCAGCTCCATCTCAGCTGACTTCACCAGAGAGCCTTCCAGCCAAAGACTGTTCCAAAAGGGCCTCTCTCCAGAGCCTCCAGAGGGACAGAGTCCCCTCAGAGGAGCTCCAGCGAGACCTCCTTAGAGATTGTCCTCCAAGAGCTTCCCTTCTCCAGAGCCTCTCTCAAGAGATTCTTCCCAAGCGATCCTCATCAGAGATCCTCCAAAAGGAATTCCTCCAAAAGGATATCTCCTCAAAAGATTCTGCTTTTTCTTATATAGGGGTTTTTCTCCCATGTTACCTCCCCTAAGTCCCTACATCTACCAATCACTGTAGATGCTTTCCAAAGGACTGCCCATCTAAATTCCTGCTAAGTCGACCAATCTCCTCAGTAAGTCTGAATCAGAAAAAATGCTGCTGTGTCGACCAATCTCCTCAGTAAGTCTGAACCAGTGAAAACACAGCTGAGTCAACTAATCTCATCAAGAGAAAACTTGCCCGACCCTTTTAGGTACCCAGCATCCCATTGTATCAATTCTAAAAACAGGCCTGGCTCAAAGAACTCCTTGCCTCATCATAAGCATGGGTCCAAGTACTTTCATTGTTTAGCAAGGAGTTTTCTCTCCTAAAGCAGTCTTAAGTATGGGTAGAGTAGGGGTCCTCCCATAGCAAGGAGTTTTCTCCCCTAAAGCAGTCTTAAGTACAGTTGGAGTAGAGGTCCTCCCATTTCTGATCCTGGCGAGCTCTCACATCAAAATGGGGAATGTTTCTCAGTAGGGAATTTGTTCCAATTAAGAATTCCCTGATGGGGAAATTTTTAACATTCACAAGTCTGAGAGATTTCAAGATTTACATTATATATTTGAGAAATGAGACTTTTGTCAGAGAAATTGTTACAAAAATTTCCCCCCCAATTTGTTGTATCCCTTCTCATCTTGGTTGCATCAGTTTTGTTTGTACAAAAATCTTTTAATATAATTAATTCATTTTATGTCTTGTAATGTTCCCTATCTCTTATTTGGTTACAAATTCTTCCCTTCTCCATAAATCTGATGTGTGAACTATTCTATGTTTCCCTAATTTACTTATAATATCACCCTTTATATCTAAATCATCTACTCATTTTGACCTTATCTTGGTATAGAGTAGGAAATATTGATCTATACCTAATCTCTCCAATACTATTTTCCAATTTTCCCAGCAGGTTTTGCCAAATAGTGAGTTCTTATTCCAAAAGTTGGAATCTTTGGGTTTATCACACATTAGATTACTGGAGTGATTTACTCCTCATCTTTTACACTGATCTACCCTTCTATTTCTTAGCCAGTACCAGATTATTTTGATGATCACTGCTTGATAGTACAATTTAAGATCTGATACCTCAAGGCCAACATCCTTCATATTTTTTTTCAAGTGTCCTTAATATTCTTGACCTTTTGTTCTCCCAGATGAATTTAGTTTTTATTTTTTTTTAGTTCTATAAAATAACTTTTGGTAGTTTGATTGGTATGGCACTGAATAAGTAAATTAATTTAGGTAGGATTGTCATTTTTATTATATTATCTCTGTCTATCCATGAGTAATTAATATTTTTCCAATTGTTTACAAGTAACTTTATTTGTGTGAAAAGTGTTTTGTAATTGTGCATTTGAGATCTTCCTGGTAAAGATACTAGAGTATTTTGACATTTCCTCCTCTAGCTCATTTTATAGATAAGGAAACCGATGCAAATAGGATTAAGTGACTTGCCCAGGGTTAAGTGGTGGAGGCCAGATTATGTAAATCACTTAATCTTGTCCTCAATGTCTACATATGTAAATGAACTAGATGATTTCTTGCTTCCTTCTAGGGTGGCCCATACTGATCTTCCTGGATTTCTTAGGCCAGAGGGACTTGGAGTAAAGAAGGGAGTGGAGTCTAAGTCTTTTTACCTTTCTCCCCTTGAACTAAGTAAACTATAGTGAGTTCTTGATTCCCAGCTCGGAGCTTTTTTGCACCATATCTCACTGCTTCCCTAAGAGGCTGAACCACTAAAAAACTTAGACTTGCTCATTCAGCAACTCCTTCCCAGTCTCCATATAGACTCTGATGCTATCATTCAGCCCTGTGTGGAAAGGACTGGGACTAGATGACACATAATTAGTTTCTTTATGTTCAAGAAAGGCCATGGATTGGGGGCAGCTAGGAGACTCAGTGCATTGAGAGCCAGGCCTTGAAACAGGACTGCTACTAAAACATAAAGTAAGGATTTACATTTTTCAAAAGGCCACTGGAGTTCAAGGAAATGAACAAACTTTTCAAAAGAAGAACTGCAAACTTTTACAACCATATAAAAATATTGCTTCAAATCACTAATGGTGAGAGAAATGTAAAGTTTTAACTCACAACCAGACATTGACAAAGATGACATAAGTGAAAATAGTCAATGTTGAAGGAGTGGTGTTGTGCTAGATGGATATGCTAATATTCTGTTGGTGAAGATATGAATTGTTCCCAACAGTTTGGAATTATTGGAGAAAGTAACAAAAATGTCAATGCTTTTTGACATAGGGTGGTCAATATACTAAGGAGATCTAAGACACATTCACCTGGAGAACCGCAGAACCACCAAAGCAGTTACAAAGACCAAGTCTTTAATCAGGACAAGGGAAGCAGTGCTTTTATAGCCACCACACAAAGTCACACGCACACACACCCCAATACTACACCAAGCTAAGCTCCAAGACTCTGGGAACAATGGCTCTAGGAAAACGTGCCACTAATGGGAATTTCCATGGAACTGAAGAACTTGGGGTCTTATATACTCTTTAAGGAATTTAGGAAAGGAAGGACAACTGACTGGCTAACATGGAGACAGGGGAAGGAGGATTCCAGCCAGAGGCTAGACTACCTGGGAGAGCCTAGATACAATGAGAGAAATTTCCAAGACAAAAGGGCACTTAATGTTCCATTATGTATGTTAACCCTATCTAGGCTGAGATCTTTGGATACTTGAGGGTTTCATAAAACAAAGACAGAAAGGTTCCTTAAATAACAAAATATTAATATTGGTATGTTTTGTGGTATCAAGTTGCTATTAACAAAGTTCATATTCATTTGATGAGGAATGGAGAATGGTTATACAAATTGTGATACATGTGAAGATTAAATTATAATACTCTGATTGTAACAATGAAAATACTTAGCTCTTCCTTGATTGTGAAGATTGAATTGTAAGCCCCAAAAGGTAATAACTCAATATTTGAAGTAGATCTACCCATTTTAACTACAAAAAGGTGTTAAGTAACTACAAAAGGTGAACTAACCCAAAAAGGTGTTAAGTAACCCAAAAAGATATAATTAACCAAAGAAGGTGTGAACTAAAGAGTGACCGGAGAACTGGAGAAAAGCCTCTGCCTTGGTAGATGTGAAATTTAGGGGAGGTGACACAAGGGGAAAAGATCTTTAAAAAAGAGGACCAGAGGCCAGAAGTGATATTCAATTTGATTTTCGATTCAATTTGAGGAGATTGAGGAGATCTTTTACTCAGAATTGGACCAGAGGAATTGGACCATTGGAGGAACTCATGCAGGAGACCTCAGACTACTTTCATTTTAGAGGTCACTGTTGGTGAGTGAAAGGTTGACTTAGTGACCCTGCCCTTTCTCAGAGGTGTAAACTTTTCTCTCTCTCTCTCTCTCTCTCTCTCTCTCTCTCTCTCTCTCTCTCTCTCTCTCTCTCTCTCTCTATATCTTCCCTCTATTGTAAATAAACTACCATAAATTCCATTTATTTTAGTAATTCATTTTGGGATTTAGAAATTAAATCCCTAGAGATCACCTATATAAAATATTCAGAGTCCAACCACAATTAAATTTAACAATCATTTTAAGGAATGATCATACTATGAAGAATGACAAACACCATTCTATGGTGTGTAGTCATATTACAACATTGGAATAATATTGATGTTAAAAGGTTTTAAAATGATTTTGTTTCAGATATCTGTAAAATAGAAGAATGGGACTAGTTGATCTCTTAGGTTCCTTATAGGCCCAAACCTATGATACTATGATTCTATGAAATTTGGGATCATTGAATGAATAGCACAATTTGCTAATTATAATCCATCCCATTCTAGGTGGTGCAGAGGGTAGAATACTGGGATAGAAAATATCTGCACTCGAATTCAGTTAACTAGTTGTGTATGTGAACCTGGGCAGGAAACTTCTGTGGGCTTCACTTTCTTGGACTATAAAATGGAGATAAGAATTGCACCTATCTCCAAGGTTGTTTGTGTGGATTGAATTGAGGTATTTGTAAAGTACTTAGCACAATGCATGGCACATTGTAGGCACTATATAAATGCTTGTTTCTTTCCTCCCTCACAACTTGTTAATTTAAAGTATAACAGGATTAGGAGCTCTGACATTGACAGGACTGTAGAAATCAGCACCAGCTGGAGCAGTTATTGGTCAGAATAAGAGGAAGCTTAAACAATACTTTTTTTAGAGTAGAATAGAACAGGGCTGTGAAGTGGCCCAGAGTTGGCCATTTGAGGTAGGAAGGTAAGGGAGAAAAGGAGGAAAGAAAGGAGCAAAATGTGATATAGCTTGGGTTTAATAACAAAGAGAAAATGCCTCTTTGATGAATAATTCCTTTGGAAGCAAAACTTTAAATGATTAAACAAAATCCTCAAATATAGGGAAATTCAGGGGCATCCAAAAAGTCTAGGTACAGTTTTAACTTTTAATTGCTTAAAAGTCTTACTGTACTAAGATTTTTGGGACACTTTGTATGCTAAGGACTGGGTGAAGAGTGGTGAGGAACAGAAATTCTGGGCTCCTCTGTGGTAGAGCAAGGTCTTCAACAGCAGAGATGAAAGAAAAGTTGTAAGATTCACTGCCTATCAGGGGCAATACAAGGAGTCTATTCCTCCTTGCTTCTTCCACCTCATTATTTCTACCCTCTCCCTTCAGCGGATTCCTTCCTCTTTCCTTTCTGTATCTACTTCTTCATTCATTTCTTTTTTCATTCCTTCTATTCTTTTCCTCTTTCTCCTTCTCTCTCATCCTTCTTTTCTTCCTCCCTTAGCCTCCTCTTCCCCTTTCTTCTCTGTTCCTGTTTTATTTCTTCTTATCCTTATCACTCCCCAAACCTCCATAGCTTCTTCCTCTCTCTCTCTCTCTCTCTCTCTCTCTCTCTCTCTCTCTCTCTCTCTCTCTCTCTCTCTCTCTCTCTCTCTCTCTCTCTCTCTCTCTCTCTCTCTCTCTCTCTCTCTCTCTCTCTCTCTCTCCATGTTTGGAACCTGATCAGCTCACAGAGTATCCTCAGGAGGCTCCAGAAAGGAGAGTGTCCCTAGTTATATCTGGGAGAATGGTCCAGCTACAGCTCAGCTCATCTCAACTCTAGGTCAGTGTCAGAGGTAAAGAGCTGTCCACCAGGTAAGTGCTGACAGATTTGGGGTCATGAAGATTATGGTTCACAGGTGCCAGAGGTAGAAGAGGGAACACCTGGCTATGGTCACACGAGTCAACACTAAATACATTTGTCATCACCTGCAATTTCTGACTCCTTCTGGCACTGATGTTCTCGATAATTGCCCTTGGCTTTGAGTCCCAGTTCTAACCTCTCACCTCTGAGCCCAAGCTCCACATTTGTAAAATGAGGGAAATATATGTACTACATATAAATATTACTTCATCACAACTACCTTGTTAATAAAATTTCTTTGTAAATTGTAAAATACAACATAAATATTGCCTATTGTTATGGTAGATATTTTTAGTTAGATTATAATATCTTATTCAATTCAGAGTAGTTTTAAAATAAATGCTAACATTCATGTTGTCATAGTTCATGTTTTCTAGAGCATTTGATGTTACTGCAGGCAGCACTAAATCATATTTTGGCACTGTAGCACCTTTTTATTGCCAAGGCATTCCTAGGTTTCATATTATTTCTACCTCTGGTAATAGTGTGCCACTGGAATGCCTCTCAATATTTTAATTGTACAGTGTAATGGAATTATACTTAAAAGTTTGTTCTTTTTATGGTAATACCTTAGTTGGCACTATTTGTAATTTAAGTATTTGAGGTAAGTGATTTTTCCTGACATTTAACTAGCTAAGCCTGTAAGCCATATTAATTTTTTAAAAGAATTCTTTATCAACTACAAACCAAACATCTCTTTGACTTCTGTTGATTCAGGATCATCATTAGTTGTGATATGTTGCAAACATAGTTAAAAGTACAAATGTCAATGATATAGAACAGCAGTTCTTTTAAAAAAATTAAATCTTTTTTTGGTAAAGATATTTTATTTTAACAATTACATAATACCAATTTTCCAAATAAGTTTTCTGAAGTTATATGATCCACTCCCTTCCCTCCCCTTTCTTGGATCTAGTAAGCAGCTTGATCTGGGTTATTATCATGCAAAACATTTCCATATTGTTTGTTTTTTTATAAAACCAAAACCCCAAAATAAAAACCCAAATCAACTAACATGACAAATAGTATGCATTGATTTGCATTTTGACTCCAACAGTTCTTTCTCTGAAAGTGGATAGCATTGTTATAAGTCCCTCAGTTTGTCCTGGATCATTGTATCACTGAGAGTAGCTGAGTCTTTCACAGTTAAACATTCCATGAAATTGCTGTTACTGTGTACAATGCTCTTCTGGTTCTGCTTACTTCACTCTACATTAGTTCATGTAGGTCTTTCCAGAGCTTTCTGAAATCATCCTGTTCATCATTCCTTAAAGCACAATAGTGTTCCATCACATACCACAATTTGTAGAGTAGAAGTTCTTAACATTTTTTGTGTGACAGATCCCTCTGACAATCTAATCTGACAAAGCCCACAGACCCCCTCTCAAGTTATTTTTGCATGCATAAACCAAAATACATGTATTACAAAGTGTAGCAGTCCAGCCCATAGGTATTATGGAGAGACAAGGATTGTGAGTGAGCACATGGCCATTCTGTGCATGGCAATGAGCTCTATTCCCAGCGTGGCTGAGGTTAGGGCGTGAAACCTTGCTTCCTCCTGTCTCACTCACCTGAGGATAATAACCCCACCTTCACCTTGTCATAAGTTGCAATTACCCAATGGCAATACACTAGGTAATTCATCCATATGTATTGAGGCATCATGTAACTGATCAATATGTATTGAGCTCATTTGTATATCAAAGAGAATAAAGGGAACAGGACACAGCCAGCTCGGGCACTTGGAGGACGTGGACAGGTTTGCAATGGAGCAACTTCTCCCCTTTCTCTCTCCTCTCTATCTTTCTCCCTGAGGCCTGGCCTTTCAGTCAGGCCTTCCTGTCTCTCTCTCTTTTCCAATGCTAATACCTAACATTATCTACCTCCCTTAGTTTCTAATCTCCTTTCCTTCTGAGCTAGCATTATCCTCTGACCAGTGCAGTGTTAAATTGAGATATTGGGTGGAATAGCCTGGATAGTAACGCCCAGTGGTCGGAGCAGGCTGTGGCTCCAGATCAATAATTGATTACTGACTCGTTTATTTACATCTCTAAAGCCGGCTCGTTCACGCCCTTCGTGGGATCCAAAACTTCTATCCTGTTTCTATTTTCCTTCCTTGAAACCTCTCACGGGCCGGGAGGTTTTACAAAGGAAATAAATTATATTAAAATATAGTAATAAAATGAAAAATAATACAAGTTTATGGAGTCCCGGTTAAGAATCTGTGTAGTACATAGGGCTGAATGAGTAAAGATTCCAGAAATATTTTCTTTTTTCAGTGATGCTTGTCAATGTCTTTGGGTATGAGTAGGGCATAGTGGCTAGAGTACTGAATTTGGAGCCAGGAAGATGAGTTACTTATTAGCTGTGCTCCTGGGCAAGTCACTTAACTTTTTTGAATCTCGGTTTCCTCATTTGTGAACTGGGAATCACAACAGCATCTACCTCATGGAGTTATTGAAATGATCAAGTGAGATCATGGCCTGAAAGTGTCATTTAAACCTTAAAGGGTTTAAAACGTTAGTTATTATTCAACTTGTCCAAATAATTAAAAACACATTATCTTCTATATAATCTATTCTTTATCTTCATTTGTACTGCTTTTTCATGGAATATAAAGGAAGAGTTTCCTTCACCATTTTAAAGATTTGTGCTAGGGGATTTAGGGTAAGTCTTAAATTCATCAATGGAAAACAATGATACCTCTATACATCCACTATGTAACAATTCCATTCAAAATTTCCTTAATGTTTGATTTTCAAGAGAATTTTAGGCACAGGCATTAAAAATTCTATCTTTAACATTAAGTGGTATTTAAATTCTTGTGTCTTTGTATGCTCTTACCTCTATGTTTGATCAATTTTCTTGTAAAATTTCTTTTGTAATAATGTTATATTTTTGGGCTCCTCTCTTTCCCTGATCCAATAAATCTATCTTGATTTCCACAATACTTTTTACATCTATCTTTTTAGTAGTCCTGTTTCCATTATTCATGCCCTTATCTTTCCCATGGATTATTGATTTCTTGTAAATCTCATGGGTTTAAGTCTTTCTATCATTTAAGCTAATACATGGCTGCAATATTAATCTTCTTAATGCGCATCTCTGATCATATCATTCCATTGCTTAAAAATGTTTAATGGCTACCTATTGCCAAACACAGCCTCAATTCCTCGGTCTGGTATTCAACCTTTGGTCCTCCACAGCCCGACATTTCCCTATATTCCTCCATATGATCCCATGATTTCTGCTTCCCACTCCAACTTCTTGCCCCATGAACACGTTCCATACTCTCTTACTTCTGTTGTTTGCTAGGGAAAACTTGTGCTAAAATACTTTCCACTGTCTTACCTGGAATATCCACTCTTAAAAGCCAAGCCTTCTCATTTTCTGCAGACAAAAGTGACCCCCTTCCTCATGAACATTCTAGGGCTTTGGGTACCTCTTACGTATTTATTATCCTAGTCTAATTTATATCATACCTTTCACAGATAATAGCGCAGATAATAAGATTGTCACAGAGGGGAAGAACTGTAGAATTGGACTTGAAAAGTCACCAAGTACAAAACCCTCTCCAAAATAGGAATCATATCTTTAACATCCTTGAGTGTCTAGCTTCCATTTGAAGACTTACACTTAAAAAAACCCAAACAAACCCTTACCTTCAGTTTTAGAATACCATGTATTGGTTCAATAGCAGTAAGAGCTAGGCAATGGGGGTTAAGTGACTTGTCCAGGGTCACACAGCGAGGAAGTGTCTGAGGCCAGATTTGAACAGTCTTCCCATCTCTAGGCCTGACTCTCAATCCACTGAGCCACCTACCTGCCCCGCCCCCCCCCCCCCCCCCCATCTGCACTTTTAATGTATTCAGTACTTCTTCCTTCATTCACTCTCATTCCAGTTTGAGAAAACTAGTTGTTTGGAAGCTTTCCTCTTGAGCTAAAATGTACCTTTATGTGCCTTCTACTCATTGGATTAAGTTCCGCCTTCTGGAGCCAAGCATAAAGAGACGAAACCTTTTTCCAGATAAAGAATATTCAGACACTTGAAGATAGCTATTTTTTGCTTCTAGAGCCTTCCCTTCTCTAAGTATCTCCAGGTTATGCTCGTGGAGGGCAGGGTCTAAGCTTTATTCATGTTTCTATCTTCTCCCACAAGCTTCAGCACATTCTATTGCACTGGCAACCTTAAGAAATGTTCACTAAATATTTTCAATAACAATTTAAATAACAACCTGGTCCAACTCAGTAAACATTGGCAAGTATAGAGGTGGTTTAAAAAAACACCCCCAAATTCCCAACATTAAATTTGTATCCTCAGAGAGAGCTAGCTGTTAGCAGCTAGTTGGTTGGTATACTCAAGTAAGCTATCATTCTGATGACATTTGCTGCAATTAGACGATGATAGAACCAGTTAAATGAAAGAAAAAAAGAAAAAAATTCCCCACATTTATTAAGAACACACATTTCCAAAGGAATAGGCAAATGTGTAACATCTTTAAAAGCTCTAGCATGATGGCATTTTCCAGTTAGGAATGGCTTTATTTTATGCGTTTCTGCAGCATTAGTACATGTAAGAAGAGTCATTCTGTCCTTATTCAATCTCACTTGCTTAAATATTAGAAAGCATCAGCAAAACAAACCAGTTTCAACAGGACTGTCAAATTATTCAGGGGACAGGCTCTATCCAGAAAGAACAATTTTGATAAAGTAAAAAAAAAAACACACACACACACACACACAAAACTTTTTTGGAGCTTCTTGATTAGCTGATTTAAAATATCAGTCAACTGAACAACAACCAAAACAATTCTAGTTAGCTCTTCAGCACCATTCCCTGCTTTGAAATGCAAAGCCACAAGTCAGGAAGGATACAGGGCTAAATCAACTGCATTGTCTCCTTCTGTCTTTTCAGTTCATACTGGGCCGCAGAATCATCTTTTGAGTTTCCTCATGAGAATTATTTATGTAAAATTCTACCTAGGTAGTCTAAGATAGATGCATGAATTACATCATAGCTTTAGTCGTCTCAGAATTTGTGAAAAGTTCCATCTCATAGATGAATCAATATATATATATATATATATATATATATATATTTTTTTTTTTTTTTTAAACCCATACCTTCCATCTTGGAGTCAATACTGTGATTGGTTCCAAGGCAGAAGAGTGGTAAGGGCTAGGCAATGGGGGTCAAGTGACTTATCCAGGGTCATACAGCTAGGAAGTGGCTGAGGCCGGATTTGAACCCAGGACCTCCCATCTCTAGGCCTGGCTCTCAATCCACTGAGCTACCCAGCTGCCCCTGATGAATCAATATTATACTGATCCATCAACTTTTCCTATGTAGGTTCATCTTTTCTGAATATGTGTGGGGTTTTCCTTAATGGACTTCCCTGACCAGCAGGGTCCCACAAGGGAAAGGGGCTCACCTTTGTGATGGGACCCGAGGAGAGGTAGGAACCGAGAACCAGGGTGGAAATGAAAGACACCGACAAATCAGTGATTGGATAGGGCAGGCAACCCCTATGATTTTCCTTAAGGCGGAAAATGAGGATAATGGAATACAAGGTGGTTGAGGAGATTAAGATAGAGAATGCAGGCCGAGATGGTTACAGCCTCTGGGAAGGAGAAGGTCAAGAAGAGAGAGACATAGTCATTGAGGAGCCCAGTGGAGCTCCATGGAAGGGAGAAAGGCCAAGAGGAAGTTCATGGGATTGCCTCTGAATTTATTCCTGTCCTGCTTGGGCGGTACTCCCAAGGACGTAGTAACCACATCACAAAGTATAGACAATTAAGATTGGGTGGCAAGGTAGAGGGAACACCTTTGGGCGTGTAGATTGCAAACCGCGCTTTCCCGGGGAATTGACTCCGAGCATGCTAATGAGTTTGTCTTAGCCAAGGGCCACATGGCCAGTTCAAGGTTACATTCACAAGCCTCATTGGTATAACCTTATGCTTGGAGACACAGTAATCATACAGTCATCTATATTTCATAGATGTGAATATGCTTGGGATGCTACAATATGCAAAGACCTGATATTTTCTCTTTTGAGTTTAATGTAAGCTCTTAAAGCTTCTGTTCCGTGTCTTTCTCTAGAGAACCATTTGTAATCCATGGAAGGATTGCATGACATATCTCTTTTCTATTGCTTATAGAGTACCCCATTGAGTTAGTTTATCTAGTCACAGTAACTGCAATGAATACCCTGCCATACTATATTGAATATACACATATATACACACATATAAACACAGATATACATACTGAAATATATTTCACATATACATACTGACAAAAATGAGTTATTCATATATAATATATATATATTGTTAGATTTAAAATGGTTGAAGGCCTTAAACTGTAACAGTTAAAAGAGTGATGTTGTAAACTGTAGTGAGTTAAAATGGTGGAAGATATAAATTGTGATAGATATAAGAGAGGGTGAGTAAATTTGACCGCAGAAAATATGTTTCACTACAGTGTCTTGGTTTTTAAATCAAATATAAGGTGGTCGCCAGGGAAATATTCCCAATTATTCAAATACCCAAGTCAACTGGGTTTTATAGAGATTTTAATTAATACAAATGTGGAATTAAAGAAAAGAGAGAAAGAGAGAAAAAGGAAATAAGTATGAAGGGCCTTAAGCCAACATGGCCTAGACCTGAGTCTTAAGAGAGATCAGTCAGTCAGTCTTTTAACACTCACCGCAAGGTCTGTCTAAGCAAGGATTCTAGGGATACCAGGCCAGCTCCATCTCAGCTGACTTCACCAGAGAGAGTTCCAGCCAGAGTCCTCCTTAAAGAGCCTTCCAGCCAGAGACTGTTTCAAAGGGCCTCTCTCCAGAGCCTCCAGAGGGACAGAGTCCCCTCAGAGGAGCTCCAGCGAGACCTCCTTAGAGATTGTCCTCTAAGAGCTTCCCTTCTCCAGAGCCTCTCTCAAGAGATTCTTCCCAAGCGATCCTCATCAGAGATCCTCCAAAAGGATTTTTCTCAAGAGATTCTGCTTTTTCTTATATAGGGGTTTTTCTCCCATGTCACCTCCCCTAAGTCCTTACATCTACCAATCACTGTAGATGTTTTCCAAAGGACTGCCCATCTGAATTCCTGCTAAGTCGACCAATCTCCTCAGTAAGTCTGAACCAGTGAAAACACAGCTGAGTCAACTAATCTCATTAAGAAAAAACTTGCCCGACCCTTTTAGGTACCTAGCATCTCATTGTATCAATTCTAAAAAACAGGCATGGCTCAAAGAACTCCTTGCCTCATCATAAGCATGGGTCCAAGTACTTTCATTGTTTAGCAAGGAGTTTTCTCCTCTAAAGCAGTCTTTAGTACGGGTGGAGTAGAGGTCCTCCCATTTCTGATCCTGGTGAGTTCTCACATCAAAATGGGGAATGTTTCCCAGTAGGGAATTTGTTCCAATGGAGGATTCCTCAATGTGGAAATTTTTAACATTCACAAGTCTGAGAAATTTCAAGATTTACAATATATTTACATACTGGTTGGCATACCTTCAGTATATATTATTTGAATACAGGTAATTTCAGAGCTTATTTTTTAAAACCCTCACCTTCTGTCTTAGATTCAATACTGTGTATTGGTTCTAACACTGAAGAGCAATAAGGGCTAGGCAATGGGAGTTAAGTGACTTGCCCAGGGTCACACAGCTAGGGAGTGTCTGAGGTTAGATTTTAACCCAGGACATCCTGCCTCTAGATCTAGCTCTCAATCCACTGGGCCATCCAGCTGCCCCCTATTTCAGAACTTATTGAAATAAGTGAGACTTTGATAACTCTTAGCACTCATTCCACAAGCAAATAGTTGAAATACCTTCAGCATTGTTTCTTTCAACTCATAGCTGATTTTCTTCACTTTGTCTGCTTCACTCATCTTTTCTCTCATTTTCCTATTGTTTCTTGCCCCTCTGATGAAGACTTTCATTTTTTATAGCTACTACCAGGCATCAAAGGAGCTAGTATTTTAGTCAGTAAAATTATCTATCACTATTTATATTGGTAAAACCTTGGGCACAAGAGTTTTTCTATCTATCCTAATTATTGTTCTAATGCTTGGAAGCTTTTTTTTTCTTCTTTTGTTTTTTTAAACTGAGAAAAAAATTTTTATAACAGATTTCTGTGATAAAGGCCCAATTTCTCAAATCTGTAGAGAAGCAAGTCAAATTTATAAAAACACAAGCAATTCCCCAATTGATAAATGGTCAAAGGATATGAATGACCATTATGACCCCAGCATATTTAATTTTGGGGGGGGGAGGTAGGGTTCAATGCTAATTCTTAAAGTGGCCAGGTTAACCTCTGAATAACTTTGGTAGTATTTTGTGTGCCATTACTTCAAAAGATCTTTGATTTCATTGGTATGGATAGTCCCTCTACTGACAGAGATATAATACTTTCATATGGGGAAAATGGCTTTCATGTGTTGCTGAATTCCTTCCAAATTGATCAGCGTTGGTCAAGACTTTCTGGACTTAGCAGGGATTTTCTTTTTTCTTTTTTAACCCTTACCTTCCCTCTTGGAGTCAATACTGTGTATTGGCTCCAAGGCAGAAGAGTGGTAAGGGCTAGGCAATGGGGGTCAAGTGACTTGCCCAGGGTCACACAGCTAGGAAGTGTCTGAGGTCAGATTTGAACCTAGCACCTCCTGTCTCTAGATCTGGCTCTCAATCCTCTGAGCTAACCAGCTGCCCCCCTGGGCCAGAGACCGGAAGACTGGTCTTCCAGATTTAAAATATGGCTTCATATACAGCTGTCCCTTCCACATGACAGGGGGTGGTGGTGGGGGTGATGGAGGTGGTATTAAGGGGACAGGTCCCCTGTGATCTGGAAAATCTGCATAATTTTTTTTGGCTCTTCCTTCGTACCAGAAAAGAAATCTGCATTTTTTTCTTTTATGAAGTATTTACAGTACCTTATTGTAAAATTTGGGTTAAATATTTGGTTATAGGCTATAATATGTAGGTCAACATTTCTAACCTTTGTGAGTCATCTGCAGGCTTTCAAATTATTTTTATAAACTTTTAACATTTTATTTAACTTTTAAAAATATTTGAGTATACTTATGGCACTAAAAGATAAAATATGTTGATATTATATAATACTATACTGTATTTTATGCATTTCTAAACTTTTTCTGTGTTGTCTGCTGGGCTTCTTGTGTCATCTGTGGCTTCTGCAAAATTCCCCCCAAATTCCCATTTAATTTCTTATGCCTACCAGAGATACATGGGAAACCATATTGGGGATAGTCATGATGTGGAAAGGATACCTGCACTTACTAGCTGTGTGACCTTGGGCAAGTAACGTAACCCTGTTTGCCTCAATGTCTTCATCTGTAAAATGAGCTGGAGAAGGAAATGGCAAACCACTTCAGTGTCTTTGCCAAGAAACCCCAAATGGTGTCATGAAGAATTGGACATAATTGAAAAAAACAACTGAAGGACTGACTGATACATACTAGCTATTGTTCAGATAAGTTACCTAACCTAAAGAACTCAGGCAATGCTCTTAGACTTTACATATGATTACATTTGATTACATATGATTTACATATGATTAATAGATTAGCTTTGGTAGAAAAAGTTTTTAACACAATGCATTCCCTAAACCAATCATAGATTCTGATCCTCTTCTCTCTCTCTCTCCTCCAAATGTAATGGAATTTTCCATTTTTAAAAGGGAAAAAAAAAGCAAGAGATAGCAGAACTGACAAATCTGCAAAACAATTTTGTTTGGTAATTCTTCTCAATGCTTTTAAAAGCTATGGATTTCGATACACTATTTTTATTCTTTATTTTTGTGTTTGTTTTTGTTGATGGCTATTGTTTGTAATTAATATTTTTTAGAAAAGGAAAACTATGGGAAGTGTTTCATGTAGTTTTTACTTAATATTCTTAGACATCTATTATACTTAATGAGAAAGGCAGCTTGGTAGTGCAATAGAAACCCAGGCCTGGAGTTGGGAGAACGTGGGTTCAAATTTTGTCTCAGATACTTCCTAGCTGTGTGACTCTATACAAATAATCACATTTGTCTAGCTCTTTCAGCTCTTCTAGCTTGGCATCAATATTTAGTATTCAGAGACAGAAGGTAAAGGTCTAAAAAAAAACCACCCCAAACCTGGTAGGCCTAAACTGCTTTGTATAGTATCTTCACTCAGTTGATAACAATTAACCAAGGAAGGGTGAATACCTTCATCTGATGACTTAACCTTGCAAACACTAATTACACTGATTCGATATTAGGAATACCATAAGTGGCAAAATGCTTCACAGTCAAACACAACACACTACACAAATGAATATTGTTGGACTTGAAGAGAAGGCTTTGGCAGGTGCAGTGGAAAAACCAATGGATTTAGTCATTGGGATGGAAACCAATCCCAGCCCAGGTCACTGACCCTGGGTAAGTCATTTTTACCCCTATGGATCTCATTTGCAAAATAAGGTCCCTTCCAGCTCCCAATTTCTTTTATCTTTTTATCCTAACTTTAATTAGCACACTGGCATGTTTTCAATAACATAGATAGACACTAAATCAAAGACTCTGATGATCATCAATTAATTTAAACAGGGCTTCATCCTCTGGAGGGTGCTGATGTCCTTAAAACAAGCCCCCAACTGAAGAAGCAGAATTAAATGCAACATATTTTATTTTAAGCGCTTTTCCAAGCAAATCTGGCTCTGCCTACTGTCACTGTTAATAAATGTTTATGCCTCACATCACTGGCACATCTAGACCCTAAAGAAATACAGAATCTCCCTTCCTCTTCTCCTTAAACAGAGTCCACCAACTTGCAATGGTAAAATGCCCTTCCCTCAGGGCACACAGTTGGGTGCAGCATTCAGGTTTTTGCTACTTCCTATCACTCTCCACCTTTTGCCTAAGATACAGCCAACCCGGGGCCTTCTGGTGCCAAGGGCAAAGGGCTGCCTCCGCTGGCAGAGGTGGCTTGGGGGGGGGGGTGTTGATTAGAAATACAGCAGGAAGGCCTGCAGCAATGCCAGCGTAGCTTAGCTGCACTCATCATATTGCTTCTAGTTTGGAATGCCCAATTCTAGAATCCAGGACTCCCTCCCGCTTCGAGATCCCTTGCTCCAGCTCCAAAGCAAGGGTCCCTTTCACGACGTCCCAACCTCGCTCCGCCCAATTACAAGATCTCCAGCCCGGGCAGTCGACTGAACCCTATTTGGGATCCTCGGGCTCGCGCTCGCGCTCGCGCTCCGCACTAGAGGAACGCGCGCCCCCGTGCGCCTGCGTATTCGGGCTCGTTCCTGGGCATCCCTTTCCCCGAACTCAGTGGGGGGGAAGGTTCACTGCAAGAGCAGGGCGGGCGGAGGGAAGACGTGGAGTGCTTCCCGTGCGGGGTTTCCCACAATGCACCTTGGCGGCGGCGGCAGTGGCGGCGCTCTAGCCGGGGCATGTCTGCATCTCGACTGCTCTGGGAGGAGGAAGAGAAGGAGGAAGAGGAGGAGGAGGAGGAGGAGGGGGAGGAAGAGGAGAAAGGCGCAGGGGTGGGAGCTATTGCTGAAGCTGCCACCACCAAAGTTTCTCCCCCCTCCCCCCCTTCCCCTCCTCTTACGGCCCTTAGAATGGCCGGAACTGCTGCCGCCCCCAGTTGGTGACCGCGCTGTTCGCCGCCCGCGGTAAAGAGCACGGCCTGGCAGGCCGGGCCTGGGCTCCGGGCGGGAGGGGGAGAGCGCGCGGCTGCAGGGGGTGGGGGGGCGGAGGAGCGCGCGGCTGCGGGGGGGGGGGGCGGTGGCGGAGAGCGCGCGACTGCGGGGGCGGGGGGGCAGGGGAGCGCGCGGCGTTAACGGTCGCGGGGGAGGGGCGCAGATGTGGGGAGCGTCTGAGGGGGAGGGATGGATGGAGTGGTGGTGGGGAAAAGGGGAGAGGAAATCCATGTGAGGGGGAAGCCCGTGAGGGAGAGACGGAGGGAGGGAGGGATCGAGGCACGGAGGGAGGGAGAAGGGGCCTTCTGGAGAGGGAGTGAGGACCGGGGTGCAGTGGGGCCGAGGGGTAATGAAAGGGGTGTCAGGAGGGCAGAGACAATCTGAGGTATGAAGGGGAGTGGGTGGTTTGACTACCTGTGGTGTGAAGGGACTGTTAGGAGGGGAGACTATCCGAGGTACGAAGTGGGTGTCAGAAGGAGAAGGAATACCTGAGCTGGGAAGGAGTTGTCACGTCAGGAGAAGGGGGGCTATCTGAGCGGTGAAGGGGATAATATCTGGAGGGGAGGAAATACCTGAAGTGTAAAAGGGATGTCAGAAGAGAGGAGGCTGTAGGAGGGGAGGGACTGCCCGAGGTGGGAAGCTGGTATCTGGAGGGAAGGGAATTTGTGTATGAGGTGTGAAGGGACTGTCAGAAGGGATTTAGACTATTGAATGCGTGAAGTTTATGTCAGGAGTAGAAGGGGATGGGTAAGGAATTGAAGTGTGAAGGGAATGTCAAAAGAGGAGGTACCATCTGAGGTGTGAAGACAGTGTCAGGAAGGGAGGGACTATCTGGGTGCAAAGGGGATATTAGGAAAGGAGGGAATGTTTAAAAAAGGGGATATCAGGAGAAGAGACTGAGGTTTGACGAGAATGTCAATGAAGGAAGGAGTATGAAGGGGTCTCAGAAGAGAAAGGCATATCTATGGTGTGAAAGGGATATCAGAGAAGGTAAAAAGCATACCTGATATATGAAGGAGTTACTAAAAAAGGAAGAGGAAGAAGGGAATAGTTGAGATATGAAGTGTCAGAGGAAGGAGGAGGGTGTCAAGGGGTAGGTGTAGGGATCAAAGCTGGATTTAGGAGGATGTGGAGAAGATGAATCCCTGCAGTATTTAGCATTCTACACAGAGTAGGCATCAATCTTAGTTGACTGAGTGGCTTTAGAAAGATGAGAAGGACCAAGGTTGGAGAGAAGGATGTATTTGAGGACATATAGTAGGAGAGGGAGGAATGTCAGCTATAAGGGGTGGATACAGAGTTGCCCTACAGAAGGAGGAATGAAGTGGTATCTGTGAAGGAGTCATTAGGATTTAGGTGATAGTGTGGGAAGGCATGTATGGGAGAGTAGAAAGGACTGAGAGGGAAAAAGGAATGACTGAGGAGTACCTAGTAATAAAAACATGTCTGAAGCAAGAGGATTTTTGAATTAATGATAATTAAGGATTGTAGAGTATCCAGTCCCTACTAACCCTGATTTGATATCAGCTCAGATAAGAGTTCTCTCATGTTTTGTCATTCTGTGCATCTACCTGGGTTTTGGACTCACTATGGTGATGGGTCTTTGAACTTTAATTTTGTTAAAGATGATGTAAGGCAATTTTATTGAGGCCTAGATGGACCTCAAGTCTTTATAAACAGGCTATGATTTTGAAATTCTAGCAATTTTAAAATAACATGTCAGTAGTTAGATGAAACTATTCTGGAAAATGCCAGAATAGAAATAACTTTATTGGGCGCATTTGTCAACCATCTACTGTATTGCCAGTTTGATGCAAGAGAGCTGGTGCCATATCATCAGGTTTAGGTATAGAGGTTCTATGCTAGAGTGATGGTGGACAAAAGGGAAGAGTTCAGTATAATGTGCAATAATACATTTAAATCCCAGATGCTATTTTGGAGAACCTTGAGTTAGATGGGTTGGTTGGGAAAGGCTTCATAAAATTTCAGACGTGGAAAACTATTTAAAAGGATCATCTGGTCCAACTTCCTATTTTTGCCATTGAGGAAACTGAAGTCTCAGGTATGTTCACATGATGTTGGAGGGGAGGGAATATTTGAGATACGATGAGGGTATCAGAAGGAAGAAAGAAAGTATCTGAGATAAGGGGGTGTTAGGAATAGTCTTCTTGTTCAGACATTTCTTATGTATTCTAATACTTTAGCAGATGTGCTGTGAAGAAAATGCCTAAACCTAGAAGGTTTGCATCTGGATTTGGGTTCATTCAGAATGTCACTCCTAGTTTTGGGTGGCTAAGGGAATTCAGGTCCTGTTCTTAATCCCTAGGCCATCCAGAGTAACCCTAACACGATGAGTGTCTTTGGCTTATCAGGAAGGAAGACTAGAATCTTTATATAACAGGAACCACACTGACTTTAGCTGAGCTAGATCAGTTAAAATTATTCTGAAATAGATTTCCAAGGAGGAACCCTATTCCAGAGCTCCACGTACCCTAAAATTTACCTTAGAATTTAGAAATTCAGCCTCTTGGATTAGAAAGGTAGGACAGACTTTTATTCTACATTTTGCTTTAACTGCTTTCATAGGGGAGAGGATGGTTCTTAGATGGGTGGGGTATCTTGGGAAGGTTATGGGTAGGAAGGGAGAATTGAAAATAAAAAGTTAGACGTGGGTAGATAAAGGGGGTCTCTGCAAGGGCAGGATATCTTGGAAGGGGGAGAGTCATTAGACATGTAATCCTGGAAATATATATTGTTCACATATATGAACAATGGGAAAAATGAGAGTGGTGAGGAAAATTGAATGGGTTATGTGAAAGACCAGAGAATCTGCAAAGGGAATAATTATTGGGTGGGCTTCTGAGGGAATAAGAAATAGAATATTTGGTATGGGTAGTGTGTATCTAGAAAGGAACTACTTTATGAAATAGTGAGTTCCAAACCCTAGGGATATATATGCAGAGATGTGATGACCACTTGTTAAAAAATGCCTTGGAGTTAGGCTAAGACTTCTTTCAGTTCTAAGATATGAGCCATAGAGCTTTGTTGAAATCAGAGGGGGAAAAAATAATTAAATTGTAATATAAAGGATAGAAATTTCAGATGAATAAAGCTGCCTTATGGTGAGTTTTAGAACTTGAAAGTAGTTAACTTACTTGATTTTGGGATGATCTTAAGGAGTTCTGACATTGTCTGCATGGGTGTGTGTGTGAGGGTAGGTGGCATCCTGAACCTTGATTCCTAAATCTCTCCACCCCCCCATCCTTTTTATGGTAGGTCTTCTGTTCTAAAAGGAGGCTACCACAGAATGGAAGTGGTAGCCAATTTTTGGAAGGAGGATAAAGTTATATAAGGACTGAATGATAATGGTTAATGGATTTAAGGGCATTTGTGTATAAGTACTTTAAGGATTTAATTATTGTCAGACAGTTGAAGCTTATAAGAAAGAAGCTAGGGGGATTGAAGACCTGGCCTATAGACTGCAGACCCTGAGTTCAAATCAGACAGTTCCTAGCTCTGTGATCCTGGGCAAGTCACTTAATCCCCATTGCCTAGCCCTTGCCATTCTTCTAAGAATTAAAAAAAAAAAGAAAGAAAAGGAAGGAAGGAAAGAAGCCTATTATTATTATAGATGGAACTTATGCTCAGGTTTGCCCATAGTCACAGAACGATCCTGCTGCCTCAGTAGATAGTGGAGGAGATATGTGATAGTTTTAAAGGAAGCTTTTTTTGAGATAATCAAAATGAGTTGTTTAAAATGTAGGACTTGTACATGAATATATTGGAGCCAATATGGGCAGTACTAATAACACATTTATGTAGTGCTTTAAGTTTTAAAAAGTATTTTCATGTAAACCCTATGAAATAGGAAGTATAAATGCTAATATCCCCATTTTAAGAAACAGATTCAGGTTAAGTGATTTGCCCCTGGTCATAAAACTAGAAAAGAAAGGGTTGGAGTTGCAATCCTGGTCTCCTGATTCTAAGTCCAGTGGTCCTTCCATTTAGCAGTGTTCCCTAGAACCAAGGCTAATAGGTAGGCTCATCTTAAGATTTCTCTTTTAACAAGTTTCCTGATTAAAATCAACTCATCATGATTTCCCCCCAATTTTAATTACTTTAATGCTTTCTTATAGTGTAAGTATAACACAATAATGCAACTGCTTATATATTTCCTAAGAATTGTTTGGTTGATCATTTCACTCCAGTCCATCTTGTTTCCCCAGCTAGATAGTAATCTTTTCAAGGATAGTGTATTCTGGGGACTGTAAGGGACTGGATATTCTGTAGATTCTATTTCTTGAGAATCTTTCAATAATCAGTACAATTCTGGTCACAAAGTAGATGATTTAAAATGTTTATTAAATTAGTTAAGTAATAATAATAATAGATAGCCTTTATATATTTCTTTAAGATTTTAAAAACACTTTATAAATATCTCATTTTTTCCTCCTAACAATTCTTGGACAGAGATACTATAGTATTATCCCTATTTTTATAGTTGAGAGAACTGAGGCTGACTCACACAGCTAGTAATTGATGTTGGATTTGAACTCAGATCTTGTTGATTCCAGGTCTAGTGTTCTCTTCACTGCAACATCTCATATATGACTGCATATGTGAAAATAATGTGTCATTAGAGAAGGGAATGATGGGACTTTACAATGTAGAGTGAGAACTAGGATTGAATAGTAGGAAGGGATATGAGGTTTCTGGAAAATAGCAGTATTCAGTTTGAAACTCAGTATGCCAGACACTTTGATGTTAGTGATACCAAGACAAAAATGAAAGTGTGTGAGGGTGGTTTTGGCAGTGGGACAGTTCATGGGGAGGAGAGAAAAAAATGTTTTGCTATTCCAGGAGGGAAGTATAGAAGAGATTTGACCAGATAGATGATACTAGATATAGGTGAAAAGAAAAGGTAGAGTGAGTGAAAATGAGGCTTTTTAACCACAGTATCTAATATATAAAGGTATTAAATTCTCTTTGGTTTGAAATTGGTCTGGCCTAGAATAGAACTTGCCTTTGGTTTCTCTAATCTGTATAATGCTTATAGGCTGGGTGGGATGTGTATTGGTCCAAGGATTTGATTCAGTTTGTGAATTGCCTGCTATATACCATAAGGGATAAGAAAAGTACAGGATATGATTTGTTGTCTGAGGGGAAATAAAAACATTAAACAATTAAGTAATAATATGAAGTGCCAATGTAAGAAATTTTTTTAAGAAGTTAGAATTTATACCTTGTGTAAAGGTATAAATGTGTACCATAATCACTCTATAGTTTAAAGTAATAAACTTATTTTAAGGATGCCATTGTTCAAAATGTGTTTTAGAATTTTGCTTTTGGAATTCAGAACCATCTGTACATTTTTTGGAATATTCTCTCTGGTTCTTTGAACATGCTTTTAAGTTTTGGGTAAAGCCAAGTCATTTAGAACTAAGCCTAGTGTGTAAGGTGGGTGATTAAGCTCGATAATACTGTTTTTGGTTTTAAATTATCTATAAGTTAGTGACACATGTGGGGAGTAGGGGAGTTTATAGTTGGATCTTAATATTTTTCAAAAATGTTTTTTAACAGACATTTTAACATTGTTGAAATAAGTATAGAACCTCCTTTCCTAGCAGTATCCTCAATAAAGGGATTCTAGAGTACTAAGAATGCCATATTACAGTTACACCCCATTTAAGGAAATATATGATTAAGTGGCCAAAATGAGAGGAATAGCAAGTACTCTAGGAGTTCATAGAAGGGAGAGATCATTATGTAGCTCTTAAAGAGATCTTTGGAAATTCAGGAGGGGAACAGAATGGAATCAACCTTCTATTTAGTCTAGATGATCTGAATGAATGAAAAAACTTTTGGCCTTATTTGGGTTTGATTAATCCGTATGGATCTGAGATGGAGAAAATAAAGAAAATACCTGTTAGAAGGAATCGAGGAGAATGGATCAGGTGTTCTTGCAATGATGAAGGGAATTGTAATTTGGAACAATTGCTAGTATTCTGCAGTGAACTGAGTCATGGCTATTTGGAGGAAAGGAAGAGGGGACTTTCTGGATAGAATTACAATGAAGAGCATCTTAGAAAGGGTGTCTGGAGGAAGAAGAAACGAATAAATAAATGAGTAATTAAAGGAGAATTGGAAAGATGTAGAAGTTACTGAGTAACATTTATAATGGAGATAATTTATCAAAGTTCTACCTATTACTTGGTGGCCAGTTCTTGTACTATTGCCTTCTACATGATGCTTTGAGAAGCCATATCTACTTACTCTGTTGTATAGCATTTTATGCTAATAGTGATCATAACCAAGGAAGATTAAGTTTAAAAATGATATCTGGGAATTTAGAGAGGGTAGTGGAAGAATTAGAATGTTGGTGGGGAGGAGCAGCTGACATAAGGTTAGATTTTTCAGGTGGTTTGAAGGATAGAGGGGAGATGTTTATCTAATTAATGTGTAGTAACTTATGCTCAATAAATATTTGAATATACCTGAAATATAATGTAGTGGGAGTTATGAGGATTATATGTATGTATTATGAACTCAGCATTTATTTAATAGATTTTGAGTAGAATCTATTTGAAAGACACTCTGCCTAGTATCATTCATATATAAAATTATACCTCATATAATCAAATCTTTGCATCTCTATGCAATATTTGGTAAATGTCTTCTAAGTTGTACAAATTAAGTGCTCTAGAAGTGTTAAAAAGTGAGGCATGGCTTTATGTTGAGTTGATGTGAAAAGACATCATTGGAAAGCTGGCATTTGAGTTATTTCTTGAAGGATGAGTAGGATTTTATTAAATTAGGATGGGCTGGAGAGAGCAGAGAGAATAGCAGGAAACAAGATGGAAAATAATGTGTATTTGGGGAAGGGGAAAGAATTCATGTTGCCTGGAGAAAAGAGATCATGTGGGGAAATAGTAGGATAAAACTGATTATGTAGATTTTTAGCCAGATTATGAAGGGCCCCAATTTGTAGGCAAAGGAGTTTGGCTTTTAATCAGTCACTAATGAGGAGTCCTTAATTTATTGGTGTGACAAGTGACACATTAGGAAGTTAGCAATATGGATAGATGGGAAAGCAAGTAATCATTGATTGAAAATTGGAGGCAACTTTAGAAATCATGTAATTTGATTTGTCCACTTAAAAGTCTTGGTGGAACCTGTGGAAGAAATAGAAGAGAATGTAAAGAAAGAAGTCAAAGAAGAGAAATAAAAGATTAAGGGGTAGCATGGTGACATAGTAAACAAGAATTTAATTGAGGGGGCCAGATAGCATCAACTGTGACAGAAATGTTATGTCTACTGAGAAACAGACATTGGACTTGGCAAATGGGATGCCCCACCCCCTTTTTTAAACTGATAACAGTCCAGGGTCTCACTTTACCAATGCAGATTGGAGCTATTATGAAATTTATAATCTTAGGGCTCTGAGATTAAATTATTTGGGAAGATGTACAGTGGGGACTGAACCTTGATCTCTCTGCCTCTGAGACCAGATCTCTATTCAATATGACACACTGAATCTCATGAAACCAAAGAGGAAATGAGTAGTGAAGAAGTAAAGATAACTTTTAAAAAGAATTTTAATTTAAATTTTGTCAATTAAAAATCTAGGTTCTCTCCCTCCTCTTCTGTCCTGAAAAAGAAAGAAAAATAAAACTCTTGTAATCAATATGCATAGTCAGGTAAAAGAAACACTCTAACATTGGCCATGTTAAAAAAAAAAAATTAAAGATGACTTCTTTAAGATGTTTCCAGGTAAAAGGATGGCAGTTTGAAGTGAGTATATGTTATTGGAAGGAAACTAAGATTGTGATTGTAGGCTGGTGTGAGAGTCAGAGCAGAGGAAGAAATCAGAGTTATAGGATAATTCATGGAGTTAAAGCCCCAGAGGAGATTGGAGAGAATTTGAACCAAAGCATGAGGGAGGTAAGTCTTGGAAAAGAGTAGGTGCACTTTTTACTAAATAGGAGAAAGGGTCAAGAAGAGGCAAGAGATAAAAGAGGAGAGAAGTTGAGGAAGCTCATTTATGCCAGAAGGCCTTTATCACTTTTTCTTAAATTGGAAGGTCATTAAGAGCGAAAGATGCAGAGGTAGAATTTGGAACTTGAAAGTAGTTAATAAAGTTTGGGAAATTTATTTGTGAGGAATGCTGTAGTCAGTGAAAATAAACAACAATGAAGACCTAGTTATGGTTAGATAGCAATGAATTTGTAATGGATTGAGTAGTATCTTTTGGCACTGTGAGCAAAACTGATATTTAGAGATTTATGTAGTGGGCATAGCAGAAATCTGGGGAAACAGGCAAAAGCAATTGAAAAGGTAAAATTAAAGTGGTTTACCTTGGAATTTAAGCTGGGTAGGGAAGTGGGATAGAACAGGGAAGTTCAGGTCTGACAGCACAGTTTTATTCTGCTGTTATGAAGGAATGTTTGAGAGCTGCTAAGGGAGTGATCCAAGTAGAATTTAAAAGTAGCTTATTTTTATTTTTCAATAGTATTATTTTCAAGTTTAAAAAAATTAATGTCTCACTTTTCCAACCATTGAGCAAATTAAAAAAGAAATCGAAAGCCAAATCCTTCGATACATAGTTGTGTTATTCAGCAAACAAATCCTCACATTAGCCATTTCTGGAAATGTCTCTTTCTGCATCTTAAGTTCATTTTTCATCAGGAGGTGAGTGCCATGTTTCATGAACTTCGTTCTTCTGAATTCCTGGTTTATCATGTCATTTATCACAGTTTTGAGGTTTTTCAAAGTTTTCCTTCAATAATATTACTACATAAATTGTTTTTCTGGTTCTGTTCATTTACTTTGCATTAGTACATAAAGATCTTTCCAATTTCCCCTGAAATTGTTCATCATTTCTTATAGTAATATTACAGTAATATTTCATTATATGCTGCAATTTGTTTTGCCAACTACTTAATTTCCATTTTTTTTGGCTACCATGGAAAGACATGTTATAAATATTTTTATACATATAGAACCTTTTCTCATTTCTTTGGTGGTATAGGTCAAGTAGTGGTATAGTTGGGGCAAAAGGTTTAGCACAGTTTCTTTCTGGGCATAGTTCCAAATTGCTTTCCAGAATGGCTAGACTAATTCATAGATCTGCCAACAGTGTACTGATGTACCGTTGTTTGTATAGCCACTCTAACATTTGACATTTTCTTTTATTATCATTGCCAGTCTGATAGGTGTGAAGTAGAATCTCAGAGTTGCTTTCATTTGCATTTCTCAATTTATTAGTTAGATTTAGAACATTTTTTTTCACATGATTATTGATAGCTTGGATTCTTTCTTTTGAATCTGCCTCAAAAAATCCTTTTGGAAAAATCTTTATTAGAGAATGATTTTTATTTTATAAATTTGAGTCAGTTTCTTAAAAATCTTGGATATGATACTGAATAAAAAAATCTCATCTCCAAGATCTATAAGAAACTTTATCAGGGAAATTTGTTACACAGTTTTTTCCCCCCCAAGTTACCTATTTCCCTTATAATTTTTACAACTTTAGATTTGTTTGTACAAACACTAAAATTCCGAGTAATCAAGGTTGTCCGTTTTATATTGCATAATCTTTCCATCAAGGTAGAATATAAAATGATTATAATCAGAGAGGGGAACTCAACATTTGAAATCATAAGAGTTGAAATAGTGCTTGTTGATGGGATAACAGTGACTGATGTGTATAATATTGGTGAATACTGAAATGAAATGTAATGAAGAAAATAACAACAGTTGAGGTTAAGAAACTTCGAAGTCAGGTCTTATATGGATGGTCAGACCAGGAGTTTGCTGGATATGATACCAGGAGATGAAGTAGTGAAGACTTCAGTCAGGTGCTGATCAAGCAAGATAGACTTTTGAGGAAATCAGTAGATGCTGGCAAAGAGTATATGGGAAAAAGTGGACAAGTGGATAGAATGGCCTTCCAAAGAGAAAGCTTTGTTGTGGATCGTTTGAAAGAAGTGTTGGAGCTTATACAGATTCCTCTTCTTTCCTAGAGAATGGTATGGGAGAAGGGGCAAAGAAGTTATGTCTTCTGGGGATACTGCATGAAGTGGTGAAGAGATTATTTAGGTAAAAGCTTTAGGATTAGGTCAGAGTTTGTTTATGACAGGACAGGGCTTCTATATAGCAGTGATGGCGAACTTATGGCATGGGGGCCAAGGATCACATGCAGAGTGCTCTCTTTGGGCATGTGGGCTACCCTTCCTCCCACCCCTACCCTCAGAGTTTGTTATTAGAAAGGCAGAAGGACTCAGAGCCGTGTCTCTCTCCCCCTCTCCACCATGCCTGATGACATTTTTTCACATCCCTCACCCCTCCACCCAGCAGCCCAATGGGAGCAATTTCTTCCTCCCCTGCCTGGGTGGGGCCGGTGGGATGGGTTGGGGGCAGGGCCTGGCACTCCATTTCTAAAAGGTTTGTCATCACTGCTACATAGAATTAGATGGTTAGGCAGTTGAGTTGACCTCAATAGGATTTGAAAGTGAAGGGAGTAGAGAGGCCCCAGGTAATAAAAATCAAAGAGGCAAGGAAGGGTTGTGAGGCCCCCCCCCAAAAAAAAAGTTTATTAAGCTATTACTGTATGCCACGTTACCCCTCTCTGTTATGAGGGATTCAAAAAGAAATTTAAGACATTGGTTCCTGACTTGCAGAAGCTTATAATTTTTTGTGGGGGACATTAAGAAATAGATGGACAAAACAGTAACATTAAGTAACATTATAAGGTAGTCTATAATTGTTAAGATTAAGTGACTTGTTAAATGATAAGATGAAAAGTAAGGCTCCTCTTCAAATTACTTCTTGCTTGCCTAAAATTTAGTAACTCTGAAAATCAATGATGTATGTGTTTATGATAAAAGTTTGCTCAAATGAATAGGATTGAATGGGTAGAATTAAGGTAATATCCTCTGAGATTTAAAATGATACTGTATTAAGGCAGCTAGTAGTACAGTGGTTAGAGCATCTGGCCTGTCAGGAGTACCTGGGTTCAAATGTGGCCTTAGATACTTCCTAGATGTGTGATCCTGGGTAAGTCACTTAGCCCTGATTGCTTAATTCTTGCCACTCTTTGTTCTTAGAATTGATGCCAAGACAGGAAGAAGGTAAAGGTGGGGGTGAGGAAGAGAAGAACATTTTATTTTTTCTTCCTAGAACTAAATTTGATCCTTAAAATTAGTTTTTTTTTTTTTGTTCTATTACATGGTGGTATAATCAATGTATTTGTTATTTTCCTATGATAGACTTTTTATTTTTGAGACTTCATACCTTTATAGATCTCCTCACTTGTGGGCACATTGCCAGCATTCCCAATACCAACTGAAGAATGTCTAGTGAATTAGGATATTGGGCAGTTAGGGTGGATGGTGGGTCTGGAGGAGGAGTGGTTTAAAATGGAAATATGAAGTGATAGAAGAATGTGACAAAATCACCAATACTTTGTTCTGGGCCTTTTGCCCACCCTTAGTATTAATTTAGTTCAGATTTAGCCTCAGGGTAACTGTTCACTGTGGGGGAAGCCAAAAGCCATCTGGTCCAGTCATGGATTGCTGAAGTGAATTTGGAGCCTGGGGCTCTTCTAGAATCCCAAGGTTTTGATTTGATTTTAGATGCTTCCTTGGGTTTATCCCATATCTTTAATTGCAGACCAGAGAAGAAATACTGATCTACTTGGGTTCAGATAGGATGAGTGTGTCTGACCCCAGTTTGGACCAGAATCTAATAGAGGGTTGTGGAAGAGATATAACTGAGTAAAGATAACCTGGGAAGGGAAGGTATTATGAGAGTTTGAAATTGGGCCTGGTATAGTAGATAGAGTACCAGATCTGGAGTCAGACTCATTTCCTGAGTTCAAATTTGACCTCAGACATTTATTAGCTGTGTGATCCTGGGCAAGTCATTTAACCCTGTTTGTCTCAGTTTCCTATATCTATACAATGAGCTGGAGAAGAGGATGACAAAAGCAAATTATTCCAGTATCTTTTCCAAGAAAACCTCAAATGGGGTCATAAAGTATTGGACACAACTGAACAATAACAGCATAGAGATAGAAGGTGATATTTTAAGACGACATGTGAATTGGAAGGGTTTTCTTGAACTGTAAGTTGAGACAGGTGTTTTCTACATAGGGTTAGAATTTAACAACCAAGAAAATGTTTATTAGTGTTAATACTCTCCTGGGCTCTCTTTCTCTGAGTGTATAGACTCAGAATTTGAGAGTGGAATTTTAGATCTTGGATGTAGTATAGACTTGGAGAAGGATACAGGCCAAAATATATATATATATATATATATATATATATATATATATATATATATATATATATATATATATATATATATATATATATATATATATATATATATATATATAAAGAAGATATATGTATATCTTTATTTCACTTCACCTTTTTAGGCCTCAGTTTTCTCATCTGGGAAAAGAGAGAATTTGACTTGATTCTGAGGTCTCTTCTAGCCAATAGAGCACTAGGCTCTGAGGCAAGTCCCAGTCACCCCTTAATACCCCCCTCCCCCCCCAACTAGCCATCTACTATTGGATAAGGCACTTAATGTTTTTGACTCTTAATTTTCATGTTATACTGTTAGTCTCATTTTTATAGATGGAGAACTTGTTCCAAATCATAGCTAGTTAGTGGAGTGATCAACAGGCATTTTAATGTGCCTACTATCTTCTTGTTACTAGGCACTGTGCTTACTGCTGAGAATTCAAAGGCAGAAGTGAGAAAAAAGAAAAAAATAAGCTCTTGTCCTCCAAGAGCACATAGATATATAACTCTTGGTATGTAAAATGATAGAGAGGAATTGTTGATTTGATTGAGTTCCATATACTAGAGGCTCTGGGGAAATAGGCTATTTAGTGGTAGGGATTTTGAATGATAGAGGCAATGACTCAAAATTGTGAATTATTAAAGAACTCTTGAAAATGCCAGTTAGGTTATTGGTGGCATGCCTGAGAAGTGGCTATTTCAGTTGTTGGTTATTGTGGAAGGTCATTTGATAGGGATTATTGGGTGGCCAAAAACTAGGATGGATTCATTAAGGCTGAGGGGCAACATGGGGCTTGTTTTTTGTAAAAGTCAGAAAGGCTGGATTTGAGGAGTTGAAAGTAAAGAACATTATTTAGAGTCCATGTTTGTGAAAGAAAGTATTTGAGGATGTTCTTCAGGAATTTATTTAGTAGAAACTGATAATTGTTGAAGTTATTTGTGGAGGGGTTTTGTATAGATAATTGGGGGATGTCTGAAGAGATTTATGAAGAAGCTAGAATTAGGAAGAAATTGAGTATGCTCATTTCAAAGTAGTAAAATAGAGTATAGGAAAGGATGGTGATTTGGAGATGTTGATTTTGTGGGGAAGATTATATCATTGGAAAATAGAGTGGAGGAGGACAAAAAAACGGAATGAGGAGCTGGGTTGGGGTTTTAGATGTAGGGGTTGTAAAGTGATTGCTTATTGGGATGTTTTTGGAAGGTGGTTTTGTGAGAGGGTAGATGGTGTATTGAAATCTTGGCTGTTTTAATTGGACATTGAAAGGAAAAAGGTTTGGGCAGTAGTTGGGAGGACTGAGAGTTTATTAGGAGGAGCAGTTAAGAGTAATAGTTTTCTCAGTGTCCTTGTCTGGCAAGAGTCAGGCAAAGAGGGAGCAGGATGGGAGTTGAAGGAGGTAGAGAACTGTTATGATTTGTTACTGGGATGGGGGATTAGGGGGCTGGAGACTGAGAGTTTGCATGCTGATTCAGAGCCAGGGCCACTGCTGCCTGCGCCTCCTGGGTGCCGGGTTCGGCCTGGCCTCAGCCGTGAAGGCTGCATACAAACATGTTCACATGAGCACACACATTTTACATACACATCATGGGAAAGCTAGTAAGTGAACAGGCCCAGGACCCTTAGGGTTGCGGTTGTGAAAGGGAGAAAGGGGAGTAATTGGGCACTGGTTGAAGAAGGAGAAGAGATTGCAAACCCCTCTTTCTGTCCAACATGCGACTTCCACTGCCCTCTTTTGTTTTGCTTTGTGTGTGTCTGTGCTTTAGATAGGGGAGGTGGCGCTGCAAAGCCGGGGTTTTTCCTGCCAGCGTTGCTCCGTGTGGCTGCAAGCCGGCCGGCTCAGTGGGCCCTGGAACTGCGGTAGGGCTGGTGGGCCCTAGTATTGCTGCAGGGCCAGCAGTCTTATGGGTATAGAAACAGGCCATATGATCTGAGCTCTCAACAGTCTAAGCCAGGCTTTGGGGTACCTGGATTTCCAGGGATGAGAGTGCTGCTTGATGCTTTGTATAGAACGGCTTAAAACGTAGTGCCCTTCTCTGTCCTTTCGGGCTCAGCCAGAGTGGGAAACTTTGTAGGTGGCCCCCTCACTAGGCAGCGAACAAGTGTCTGTCAGACAGTAGAAAGGAGAGAATGGTATGTTATGGGGCAGATGGGACACGGATCCGAAATTCTAGAGATTAAGAGATTGATATTTGGCATCAGTATATTGCACCCCCATCCCTTGGATGGGATTCACAGTTCTGCAAAACAAAAACAAAATCTGGTAAGGTGTATAATCGACTAACCAGTCAAGGGAAGTTGTTTTCACTTTAGCATCAGCTAAAACAACAACAACAAACCGAGACCAATTATGCAAGTAAAAACTGCATGTATGGTATTATTTTGAAAGGGAACAGTTTCTTCTAGGCCACTCCTTTTAGTACTGCCAAGATTAGGCCATGGGGCAAACTTTTAATGCCACTCTCTACCTTAAGGAGCTTTGTTTTTGCATCAGAATTAGAATGTGTTACTATGAAAAAAAGTATTTTAAAAGGGTCAAGAAAGCATATGTATTAGTCTAAATAAAAGTTAGCAAATACAAAAGTTAGAGCTCTTACGGAACAGTTTGTTTGTAAAACATCTTTTATTTTATAGAAACTATTCTTTTATATGCTTATAGTATTTAACCCCAGGACATGGTTAAAATTTGGGGAGAAAAAAGGGCTCCTTAGTACTTAGACCAGAGTAAGTAAAAATAAGGACACTTACTTTATGACTTTTAGGGTAAAGTAGTAGTAATACTTATGCTTAATATAGTCCTTTATGGTTTATATATATATTCACAGTCAGTGAAGAATGAGTGAAATGAGGAAGGAAACAGGTTTAGATCCAGCCACATAAATGCTAGAGTCAGGACTTGAATGCAGGTCTGAAAACCAAGGCCAAATAATTATATTCAGAGTTTTAGATTTCATAAAGTAAAACACTTGACTGTTGGGGACTGGAGACAGTCTTGGACTTCTTTGCTCTGCTCACTTCCAGGTAATTGTCAGCAAATGATGGCCTCATAATGTAGATGTGAAATTTGAAAGCTGGTGAATGATTTTACTAGTAGTAACCCAGCAAGTCAGTGGATTTGAGAATAGATTTTTCTTTTATTCCCAGTCTGGTGACCCATTCAGAAATAGCCCAAGGAACCTTGGAACCAAGGAACAAGTATTTGTGGGTTCCGTGGAAAATGTGGATGAATTAATTGTATTAAGTAGTTAAGGTCCAGAAAATGAACTATTTATGTTTAGTTTGCTGTTAGAGTTTTGCTAAAAATAATTATATTGAATTTCTTTGGAATTTCTTAGAGATAGTAGCTACCTTACAAGGTTCTCTTTGATAAGCTTTGCAACAAAGTTATACCCAATTTAAACAGATATACTTCTGGTATTTAGCAAGGGATGGATTTTCTCATTGAGGAATTCTCAGGAACAATTTGAAATCAGCAGGAAACTTGAGAATGTCTGTTCTCATAAGTAGTAGCGAGGGGAATTGTGCTATTAATCTCTGCAGAAAATTTTAAGTGATACTTATTTTCAGTATGTTTAGGCCAGCTCATATTTTTCATTTAAAAATACTGTTCAAAAGATTACATGATGGCATTAAACAATTTTTTTACCAGTATTTGTAAAGTAGATGGTGCCTGTTTTTTGTAATAAAGCATTTCTTTCTTATCTTGTTCCTTAATGTCCCTCTCCTCAAAGCAAGAGTAATCATTTTATTTGTCCCAATCTCCAAACAAGAACCTTACTGGCCAAGAAAATTGCCATTGGAACATTTTAAAGGTAATGATTTGAGAAGAATGTTTACCCAAATTCTTTGATCCTGTAAATACCCTTCATTTTTTTTTTAATGAACTTGACATTTCAGTGACACAGCATTCTATGTCAGTGACTCTAAAGTAAGATTCTTGTCATATTAACAGCACAATACTTATTTAAAGGTGAAGTCTGGGAGGAATTTTAAAATTCAGAATTTTAGAACTGTAAGATAACCTAAAGACATTCTAGTTCAACACCTTTCATAGCTTAAAAAACTCTAGTCCCTGTAGAATTCATTGACATGGCTAGTCGGTGACTGAATCTAAATTAGAATCAAGGATTTTCTTTTGAATTTTCTTTTATTATTTTTTTCCATTTGATTTAGTTTATTTAGTCAATTTAGAACATTATTCCTTGGTTAACAATAATCACATTATTTCCCTCCCTCCCCTCCACCCACCCTTCCCACATCCCACGTGCAATTTCATTGGGTATTGTGTCCTTGATCAGAACCTATTTCCATGTTGTTGATGTTTGCACTAGGATGTTCATTTAGTCTACATCCCCAACCATATTCCTTCGATCCATGTATTCAAGCAGTTGCTTTCCTTCTGTGTTTTTATTCCCACAGTGTTTCCTCTGAATGTGGATAGTGTTTTTTCTCCTGTATTCCTCCGGGTTGTTCAAGATCACTGCATTGCCACTAATGGAGGAGTCCATTACATTCGATTGTACCACAGTGTATCAGCTTCTGTGTACAATGTTCTCCTGGTTCTGCTCCTTTCACTCTGTATCACTTCCTAGAGGTTGTTCCAGTTCCCATGGAATTCCTCCACTTTATTATTCCTTTGAGTGCAATAGTATTCCATCACCAACAGATACCACAATTTGTTCAGCCATTCCCCAATTGATGGGCATCCCCTCATTTTCCAATTTTTGGCCACCACAAAGAGCGCAGCTATGAATATTCTTGTACATGTCTTTTTCCTTATTTTCTCCTTGGGGCACAAACCCAGCAGTGCTATGGCTGGATCAATGGGCAGACAGACTTTTAGCGCCCTTTGGGCATAGTTCCAAATTGCCCTCCAGAATGGTTGGATCATTGAATTTTATTTTTAAACAATTATATAATTTAAATCAACAAAAAATAGGCCTCTCCTTCCCCCCCCCATCCCCCCCGCTTTTCCCAATTGAGAACTAAAGAAAAACAAAATGTCTGTTAAAACACATAGTTAAGCAAAACAACTCCCCCCACATACCCATTCATATACATTCATACACACACCTCACACATTTATTATTAGTTTTTGGTTTGTCATGTTTTGTCTTTAGTCTTCTGGAATCATTGTTGATGATTACAGTGATCAGAGTTTCTAATTCTTTCATAGTTGTTTGTCTTTAATAAATTACTGGCACTGTATAAATTATTCTTCTTGTTTTGTTCCCTTTGTATCAGTTTGACATCTACCCAGGTTTCTCTGAAACCATCTCCTTCATAATTTTTTATAGCATAGTAAATTCTATAACATTTAGATGTAACTAGTTCATCTGTCCCCCACTTTATGGATATCCCCTTAGATTCCCATTTTCCACCTAAAAACCTATATTTTTGCATATCCTTAGAGTTCATTTTGCTTAAGACTAATCTCTCCTTTAAACTGACCCCCCAAAATACAGCACTCCCCAATATTCCTACCTCCTTTCTAATTAGACTTCTTTTGTGATTCCTGATGATGATAGGGTTCAGTGGGAACATGTGCCAGATCTCCATATTAGAAGTAGTTTGTGCTTGTTTAGGTCCTTTATCATTGTTAGTTTGTAGTTACCTTTTTATGTTTCTCTTCATTCCTGAGTTTGAACAGCAAAATTTCTATACAGCTCTGATCTTTTCATCAGGAATCCTTGATAGTCCTTTATTGCATTAAATATCTATTCTTTTCCCTTTTTATGATTATATTCAGTTTTGCTGAGTAAGTTATTTTTGGCTGTAAGCCTAGATCACTATGCCTTCTGTAATATGGCATTCTAAATTTTCTGCTCCTTGATAGTGGTGGCTGCTGCTAAATGTGATCCTGACTGTGGTTCCTCTATAGTTGAATTCTTTTTTTCCTCACCGTATTTGTCTTTGAACTGAAAGCTGTGTTTTAGGTATAATGTACCTGGAAATTTTGATTTTGGGGGGGTTCCTTTCAGTAGGTAATGGGTAAATTTTTTTCTATTTTCCCCTAAGAACTGTAGACAGTTTTTTTGAAGATTTCTTGAAATACGATATTTATTTCTTGTTTTGATTGGGACATATAGGTTCCAGTGGCACTTTTCTTCTTGAACTATTTTTTAGGATAGTGTTTTTGCGATGAGATACCTTAATACTTTCTTTTTTGGTCTTTTGACTTGGTTTAAATATTTAGGTTGTCTTAAGTAATCATTGGCTTCTTTTTGGTCCATTATAGTATTTTCATAGGGTTGGTTGCTCAAGAAAGGTTTTGTAAACTTTTGTTTCATTTCTTCAGGAATTCTAGTTGGAACTTGTGCCTCAACTGTTTTCTTTGAGACTTTGCTTATAATGTTTTAGAATCACTCTCTTTTTCAGAGTTTGTATTTTGAGTATTCCTCTCACTATAATAATTTTTTTTATGGAGGGATTCTTATTTTGTTTGCTCCTTCAGTCTGCTTTCTGACTTTGGACTTGATATTAGGATCAGGGTCTGTGTATTTCTGCAGGGAAGGTCAATGGTTCTGTTGCTGCTCTCTTGGAGTATTGACTGTTGCATTGTTCTGTCATCTCAGGGACAACTTGAGCTGGGAACCTGCAGACTGTTAGTGCTTCCAAAGCAGCCTGATCCAGAGTGTCATATAGCTAGGAAGTGTCCAAGGTCAGATTTGTATTCAGGACCTTCCATCTCCAGGTCTGGCTCTTAATTCAAACAGCTACCTATTTGGCCCCACTCCCCTACCCCCACCCATTACATTAAATAGTTTTGGGGTGTATGTGTGTGTGTGTGTGATTCTTTCCCATTATTTTGTTGTAGTCCTATATATTATTTTCTTGGTTTTACTTACTTCACTATATCAGTTCATGTAGATCTTTTCTGTGCTTCACTGTAGTCATCCCATTCATCACTAAACTCATGTACCACTGTTTGTTTAACTTTTCCGCAATGAATGTGCATCCATTTTTTAATTTTTTGGTTCTTTGCTATCATAAAAAGTGTTGCTTTAAATATTTTGGTGGTATATGGAGACTTCTTATCAATGGCTTCTTGGAGGTATAAGCCTAGTAATGGAATTTCTGCACAGAGTATGGACATTTTAGTCACTTTATTTCTTCAGGAATTCTAGTTGGAACTTGTGCCTCAACTGTTTTCTTTGAGACTTTGCTTATGATGTTTTAGAATCACTCTCTTTTTCAGAGTTTGTATTTTGAGTATTCCTCTCACTATAATAATTTTTTTTATGGAGGGATTCTTATTTTGTTTGCTCCTTCAGTCTGCTTTCTGACTTTTGATTCCAAATTGCTTTCCAAAATGATTATACCTTTTCAAAGCTCCAGTGAAAGAATTTCTCAAGGAAGTTGTTATAGTACTTATAGTAACATCTTGGGTTAGAACCTTGTTATGCTGAATTCTTCACTGTAACAGCAGATTATGGTGACATTCCAGTGTATTTGGATTTAAAATAGACCCATTAATTGGCCTTTTTAGTGTAGAAGATTTATTGCTTTTAGGAATTTAATGTAATCAAAAACACATTTACTAAGCACCTACTGTTGGCAAATCACTGTTTTAGGCACTGGGGATATAAAAACAAAAAGAAAATGGTCTTTGTCCTTAATTTGATTTTTCCCAATTTTCAGTGTTATGAGATGGGCACACTTATTACATAGAAATTACATAGAAATAGAAAATGCATAGAAATTACATAGAAACATTTTAATGTGCATAATATTTGTTTATGGTTTGGTGATACACTCTTAATTTCTTCTCTCGATAAATTTATTTATGGTCTCCAACTTTTTTTTATTATAGAACTCTGTGAGGTGATTCCCTTTACCAATTTAGATTGACAAATATTATGTAGTTTGAGAGAGTTAGTCTAGGGATACTGAAAGAAGTGACTTGCCAAGAATTAAGCAGCAAGTTTGTATCATGAGCAGAACTTGAATCCAGTGCTTTCTGAATCCCAGCTAGCCCTCTTTCATTACAAGCTCTATTTTTTTAAATTAAATATAACAAATTTGAGATTTCCAGGATCACATCATGTGGAGTTTGTTGCTCTTTATTTCCTCTGGAAATTTAGCTCTAAAAATGCCTGTAGGGCATCCAATTTAACATGTTCAAACTAAAATTAATTATTTTTCTTTTCCAAACACCTCTGTTTTGAACTTCTCTTTTGTTGAGGGTACCATCATCCTTCTAGTCCAGGGGTCCCCAAACTATGGCCCATGGGCCACATGTGGCCCCCCAGAGGCCATTTATCCGGCCCCCACTGCACTTCTGGAAGAGGCACCTCTTTCATTGGTGGTCAGTGAAAGGAGCACAGTATGTGGCGGTGCTGCAAAGCACGGTGTCGCTCACGTACAGTACTACTTCCGGTGACGTAATCCTTTGCGTGTCACCTTGTTCTGAGAGTAACTGAACAAGAATAAGGCTCCGTGCAAAGGATCATGTGGCTGCTCAATGGAAGATGTCCGCATGGTGAGCGGTGATCTGGGGGAGGGGATTCAGCACTATGTATACTACTGCCTGGTATAGTGGTGGCGGTGATGGGCCTGTGCAAGGTGTGACAGGCCCATCACAGTGGGTGCTGCAGACTCTGCTATCCCAGACAGTGGTATACAGATTTGTTCATAGTTTTTTTTATAGACCGGCCCTCCAATGGTCTGAGGGACAGTGAACTGACCCCCTGTGTAAAAAGTTTTGGGACCCCTGTTCTAGTCACTCTGGTTTGAAACACTGAAGTAATTATCTCACATATGATCAATTGCTGCCTCAGTATTCCTAGAAAATTTCAAACATTAATACAATTTCATTTTATGTTAGTTGTTTTAGGTCTAAAAAAGAGGTCTAGAATTAAAAAAAATTTAAGCATGTAATTGGTTATTTAGATAAAATATCTGCCTTATAACTAATAAGGCTTCTCTATCAGTTTCTGTAATAGGAACTGGATCAGAGAGCATGTATAAATACATTTTTTTAAAAAGGTAAAAAACTATGTTAGATACTGTCTTTATGAATAAAGATATTTATTTAAACATTTTTTACTAATTTGTCCCTTTTTTTGGTGCCAGAATAATTTTTTTCAATATATACACCTACCTCGTTGAATCCTGCAAAGAGAGATTCTAGAAAAAACGAATTTTTTTTCTGACAGCATATGTGACATTCTGTATCTGTAACCTTTTACCTAAACTTATTCTTCATCCTCACCTTGACCTCTACTTTTCGGTTCTTACCCAGGACCCCTTTACTGGATGTGTTCTCCCTTTCTCTATCTTAACTGCTTGAGGGCACCACTGTCTTGTACTTTGGAGTCCCTTGCTCATTTACCCTATTATGCTTTGTTCCAGTCTTGATATTACTGTGCTCCACTGTCTCCACTCTTCTCCCTGTAATGCTGAGAAGTTGTGAAAAAAATCTTGAAAACATAAATTTACTATAAATTTATGTTGTATAACCTCAACTGGGCCTTCATGACAGCAAGATAATCCTTTTGCACTTCTTATTGATTCACTATTCTTCTCACATGACAGAGTAGCTTTGCCAAATCATTTTTATACTTCTTCAATTCTCCCCTAGTATCTCTGCACTACCCTCCCACCTCTGGCCCCCCCTCCATTCTATCTTGTTAGCTAAGAACTGCCACTGAAAAAAATTGAGGTCATTCCCAAGAGCTTCCTCATCTCACATCCCTGGGATGTTTTCACCTATTATCTTCTCTACCCCTTACGTGAAGAGATGGCTCTTCAACTTGCTAAGGCTAACTCTTCCACAAGCATCCTTGATCCCCTTTCATCTTGTCTTCGCTAGCAAATTGGCTACTTCCCCAAAACATGCCAGGTCTCTTGCATCCTCAAAAAGCCATTACTTAATCCATCCATACCATCTTGCTTTCATCCTACATTTCTCCTCCTTTTTGTGGCAACCTCCTTGAGAAAACTTTACAATCAGTAATTTCCTCTCCTCACACTCATAAACTCTGCACTCTGCTTTGCTTTTCTACCTCATCATTGATTTGAAACTAGTCTCTTGAGACTTAATAGTGATCTTCCTTTTTTTCTCCCCAAATAAGTTAAACAATGTGCAAATTACTACTTTTATATTTTTTCCCTTCAGTAATGCTTTATTTTTTCCCACTTACACGTAAAGACAATTTTTTGTATTTGCTAACATTTTGAGTTCTGCATTCTCTTCCTCTCTTCCCTGAGACTAATCAGTTTGCTACTGGTTATATGTGTGCTGTTTTTTAATTGCCAAATCTAATGACCTTTTCTCAAATCTCACCTTCCTTGACTTTTCAGTATTGACAGTGTCAGTCAACTTCTTGGTACTCCCTCTCTAGGATTCATGATATTGCTCTCCTGTTTTTCCTCCTCTCTGACAGGTCCTTCTAAATTTCCTTTGCTAGGTCTTCTTCCACTTGTCTACTAACTGTGGATATCCCCCAAGGCTCTGTTCTTGGCTTTCTTTTCTCCTTTGTACTATCTCACTTGGTAGCTTATCAGTTCCCATGGATTACATTATCACTTCTATGCACATGCTTCTCAGCTCTAAACCTCTCTTTTGACCTCCAATCTCACATATCCAATTGCCTATTGGACATCTTAAACTGAACATGTCCAAAACTGAACTCATTATCTTTTCCCTCAGATTCTTCTCCCTCCTGAAGTTCTCTATTATTCTCCAGGACACCACTATACTAGCCACCTAAGCTTGAAACCTAGGTGTCGGCCTTGTCTCCTTAATTTCATTTCCCGTAACCAATCGTTTGCTAAGTTCTCTATATTTTACCTTCATAACATCTTTTATATGTACCCTATTCTCTCCTCTAACACTTGCCTTGGTACAAACTCTTATCACCTCATGCCTGGACTATATCCATAGTTATCATTGTCATCTTAAAAACGAACAAACCCCCAAACCCTTACCTTCTGTCTTAGACTCAATACTGTGCATTGGTTCTAAGGCAGAAGAACAGTAAGAGCAATGCAATTAGGTATTAAGTGATTATCCAGGGTCATATGAGTAGGAAGTGACCAGATTTGAACCCAGAACCTTCCATCTCTAGGCCTGGCTCTCAATTCACTGAGCCACTTCGCTGACTCTTCCATACTCTTCTGGTTGATTGCTTTTGTCACAAGGCTTTCACTTCTCAAGTCCATTCTTTACCCAGCTATCAAAGTGATCAGTACAGGTCTTGACCATGTCATCTTCCATTCAATAAATTCTATTTCCTCCCTATTCTTTTTTTATCCCTTACTTTCTGAGACAGAAGGTTAAGGGTTAGGCAAATGAGTTAAATGGCTCGCCCTAGGTCACATTGCTAGGACATGTCAGAATCCTTCCCAACTCCAGGCGTGGGATTCTCTCTACTGTGCTACCTAGCTACTCTTCTGGTCACTATTCTAGGTTCAAATACAAAACCCTCCATTTGACTTTTAAAGCTCTTCACGGTCTGGACCTTCTTTATCTTTCAATCCTTATACTCACTCTCATATTAAGAATTCTACAGGCTAGTAAAGCTGGCCACTTTGTTGTTCTTCATGGAAGACATTTCATCTCCTGGTTCTGTGCCTTCTCACTGGCTGTCCCCTGTACCTAAAATATTCTCTCATAAGTGTTTTTTTTCCCAGTTTCACGTCTTGGCTAAAACCCTACCTTCTTAAAGCCTTTCTAGGTCCTTCACAACCTTAATGCCTTTATCCTATCTACCCTGTATGTATCTATTTACAAAGTGGCTTGTGTGTTGTCTTCTCCCGTTGTAAGTGAGCTTCTTGAGGGCAGGGACTATTTTTGCCTTTATGTCCCCAGCACTTATGGTGTCCATTATATAGTAAATGCTTAATTAAAACTTGTTGATTCAGTTTGACTTTAGGACAAAGATTTTTTCTACTTTTTCCTCTTGTGACCCAGAGTGGCTCTTACAAATTATCTGAATTCTGCAACATTATTTTGTTTACCTTTTTATACATATGTCTTTGTATACACACACACACACATATATATATAAACACATTTATGTTAAAAAAAACTCATATATTGAATATTCAGATGTGTTAGCAAATTCATATTTAAGATAAAAAGAACCATGTTGAAGGACTTGGAAAAATACAAGTTCTTGATAGTTGAGTAAATGGATATTTTTTCCTACAAATATGATAAGACAAGCATCATGCCCTGTTATGATTGTATATTCCTGCTGTCTAGCACAGTGTGTTCCACATAGTAGACACTTAATAAGTATTTGTTGAATAAGTAAATGAATGGATGAATGCATGCTTGCATAATTTTCACAATTTCAATAGAAGTGGTCATCCTATAAAAACTTAAACATTGCCCAAATGAGACTAATGGAACTCTAGATTTGATCACTATTAAGTGGCAACTTTTCTGACAGATCTAAATGGTTATTTCTCAGTTTCATGTTCCTAGTCATTGCTCTTAGGAAAATATTAATATTTTTGTATAAAAGTTCTTTAATTACACAGATTTCTTAGGGTTAGGCCTTTACTGGACCGTTAATTGGTATAGGAAAATCTTGAAGTTGGCACCATCTCTGTATTAGAAAGTTGCAGTGAGTACTGAGAAAGGTGAGCGACTCATTCAGGGTTAGTAATCCAGTATTTGTTAGAAGTGAGATTTAAATCCAGGTCTTCCTGGCTATGAGGTTAATTATCTCCTTCATAATAACATTTTTTAGCCTTTGATTTTTAAAATATGACAAGTGAAGTGGAATAGGAAAATGCAAAATCTGGAGCATTGACATGTATTATTTAACAAAATATTGAAAAAAATTGAGTCCCCTGCTGTTCTCATGCAGTCCCCACAATGAGGAAATTATTCCTTTCAGTAAAAACTGACTTCTAATACAGATTGTCCCCAAACCCTTGCAGTTTTAGGCTATCAAAGCTTAAAATTGCATCAAGTCTTTTGGACATCCTGTATTGTTAAGCTGTTTGAATTTGTTAGCATTTCAGATTAAATTCTATACTTTGATGTACTGTGGTAGCTAGAAAGATAGGTCATGTTCTTTGACTGAATTCATTTGGAGTTTGATGACTATGTATACAAAGAAATAACTTTTGGATAGTGAGAATAACACTGGCTTATTATTTGGAGACTTGGTATATTTTAGTTCTGGTTCTAGCCATGGCTTTGTGATCTGAACAAATTATTTAACCGCTGTGGACCTTGGTTTCCTCATCTTTAAAAGGAAAGGTTTGAACTAGATAATTTATAAAGGCCTTCCTCAGTCTAACATTTTTTATTTAGGAGCTGGATTTTAAAACATTAAAAAATTACTTACTAAAGTCTGTGAGCCAAGTTAAAAGGCAATATGGAATATGTCTCCTCAAATCAAAAGGAAGTGTTCAAGTCCAGTGTCTGATACATGCTGATTGATCCTAGGCAATTTACTTATCCTCTCAGTGTCTTAGGCAACTCTCAGGCTGTAAGTTGTGGAACTGCTGATCTATATTAATAGAGCAATTTTCTATACAGATAAAATCACAGATCTGAACTAAAGCCATACAAAAAATCATCTTACTTTTTCTACTTTATAATTAATATTCAGTGGAAATGTTTTACTTGGACCTTCAGAATACTTTGGACAAACTAGAATAGCCAAAACCCCAAAGCAAGTTCACCAAGATCCCCCCCCCCCCCTTTACAACTTGACCCCTTCCTATCTTAACCAAAATACAGAGGATACTGCCTGCCACATATACTGTAGTCCAGCCATACTGATCTACTTGTGTTCTTCACACTGGTTGTTCAATATTTTCTTGTTTGAGACCTTGCTTTGATTGTTCCTCATTACTCGAATATACTTCTTTCTTACATCTAAGGACACTTGGGTATTGAGTAGATGTTGAGTAGGGCAGGGATGGAGGCCCGGATGTAGGGGGTGGGGAGCACTGCAGAACAGATGTCCCAGTCCAGTCATCTGATAGGTGGCTATTGAATAATGTGGATCTCCAAGTGAAACTTAGAAAACAAAGTTCTTTGTCCTTCACAAATAATTTTAGAGGGGGAAGCTGGGTGGCTCAGTGGATTCAGAGCCAGGCCTAGAGATGGGAAGTCCTGACCTCAGACACTTCTTAGCTGTGTGACCATGGGCAAGTCACTTAACCCTAATTGTCTAGTACTTACTGCTCTTCTTCCTTAGAACCCATAATTAGTATTGATTCTAAGGCAGAAGGTAAGGGTTTAAAAAATACAAAGAGAAGAAATAATTTTAGATTTTTGTAAATCTTAATTCTTCAGTTGCATTACAGATTTTAAAATGAACTTTGTATTGCAGTGACATTTCACTGCAGAGAAATAAAAGCCTGGGCAAAAATAAAAAAATTTAAAAAATCAAAATAGAAAAGCACATAAAGCTTTGCTCCTAAATTCCACCAATCTGAAAACTTCTGGTGGTTAACTTACTTTGTTTACATAGTATTTGACTGAAAAATATAGATATTATAAGTACTCCAGGGATCATCATGCATTTTAAATTTAGATAGAGAAAATTTGTTCATTCAAAGAGCACAATTCAATAAATACTCCCCAGATATTAATGATATTAAGCTAATATTTTCCAAAAGTATTAACAAAAGAAATGATAATATATCATATGCACAGAGCACTTCATTTTCTAAAAGCTCAAAGCACTTAGTGGTAAACTATTTAATTTACTTTTACAGTGCCCCAGTGAGATTTAAAAGAATAAAAAGTAAAAGAAACAAACCAAAAAATAAGTGTTGTTAAAAATCTAAACAAATTATAACATGTCCTGTTTAGGCTCCTTGAAATTTCAGACTATCATTTTCATTTCCTGAGTTAGGCATCAACATTTGAAATCTTAGTGTTGAGTCTATATGAAGCTAAGACAGGCAATTCCCAGTATGCAAATGGTTGTGTTCCAGAAGTTTGTGAGTGGGTTGTTTCTGTGGGAAAATGTGTTCCAAGTTCCAATTTACTCTTTTAGCTGTAGGATTAGATGGTCGTCCTAGGACCTAACTACAAGTAACAGTTGTTTAAAAAAAATAAGTTCATCTTAGATTGAGAAGGGAATATCAGCAGCATCTAGGTAACATTTATATCATACTCTGTCCCTTGCCTCAGTTACAAAAATGGCCAGTGAGAAAGGACAAGTATATTTTCTCTTTGGAACAGATGGCCTGGCCTTTATATTCAAGGGAAAAGAAAGTCAGGTGACACTATTGGGATTCTGATATTATCCCACTCTCAGTTGTGAGATAGCCTAGCTATTTGTTATAGGTAGGATGTTGTAAGTTGGATGTTCATAAGTTGGAATATGTGGTTGTGAATTTTTTTTAAAGGCCTGTTTTTACCGCTTAAATGAATTTTTCATTGTCATGTAACACTTTCAAATTATGTTAAGCCAAGTTGAATATTTGTGAGACCTCATATCTAAATTACTTGAATTAGTATCTCTGCATATCTATTCCATCATGAATAGTAGGAAAAAATTCAGAGTGAAATTCCTAGTTATGATCCATTCAACAAGCAATGCCCAAATTGGGTAAGGTGATGCAGATGGGTAAATGTATATGAGGACAAAAATAGTCCTCTTCAAGGACTTTATTATATTGGAATGAAGAGAATAGCATATACATAGAAAAGTGAGTTCAAAATTTATGCAAACTAACTTTGAAGTGGATAATGGGAGGGCATCAAGGAATTGGGGGCGGGGATAATGATGGGATATAGCCCTTGAGATGAAATTTGAAGCAAGTGACAGAGGCAAGAGACAAAGTTAAGAAATGAGTGAATTCTCAGTCTTTAGGGACAGCCTATGAAAAGACATAGTGACAGTAAATATGGGAAAAAGCAAAGCAGCCCAGTTTGGCTGGAATATAGATTGTAGGATAGTAATGTACAGTAATGTTGAAAAGGTGAGCTTGGAGGAGGTTGTGAAGGACTTAAAAAACCAAACAAAGGAACTTGCATTTTAAAATGCAAAGACTCACTGGAACTTTTTGAGCTGGGAAGTGAACTGGCTAGACTTGTGCTTTAGAAGTAACAATTTCGGGGGCAGCTGGGTAGCTCAGTGGATTGAGAACCAGGCCTAGAGACTGGAGGTCCTGGGTTCCAATCTGGCCTCAGACACTTCCCAGCTGTGTGACCCTGGGCAAGTCACTTGACCCCCATTGCCTAGTCCTTACCACTCTTCTGCATTGGAACCAATACACAGTATTGATTCAAAGATGGAAGGTAAGGGTTATTAAAAAGCTTGCTTTCTGTCTTATAATTATTGTATATTTGTTCCAAAGCAGAAGAGAACAATAAGGGCTAGGCAATGGGGGTTAAGTTATTTCCCCAGGATCACACAAGTAGGAAGTGTCTGAAGCCACATTTGAGCCCACAACCTCTTGTCTCTAGGCCAGACACTCCCTCCACTGAGCCACCTAGTTGCCCCCTCATATTTATTTTTCATCTATTTCAGTCAACCCATAACATTTAATATAATCCAATAATTGTGCTAAATGCTGGAGATAAAAAGAAAGATAAAACCACAACTATAGTCCTGCCCTCAAGGACACAATATGTAAATAAACAGTCTGTAAGATACTACAGGAGAAGACTTTGGTAGCTCTAGAGGGAGGCCTTCTTTATGTTTGAACTGAATCTTGAAAGAAGCCAGATGCATCATCTACTAAAGAGCATTACAGGTGTGAATAACAACCATTGCAAAAATATTGTGAAAAATGTCATTCCAAGACAGGTATTAAAGTATTAGAAGTTTGGAAAGGTAGGAGTCTTAATTGCCAAAGAGAGTAAAGACAGTTTAAATACTTTGACTGTGATTGATTATGAGAATTGAGCACTTCTTGAATTTTAACTCTTAGCACATATCATAATGGTCCGAATATAGGTAGCACCCCCAAAATGAGATCTCTTTGAATGGAAAGCAAATACTAGGGCTATACAATGTAAGTGTTCACAAAATATGATTATAAGGAATACTAAGACTTTATAGAAGGAAGAGGAAAAATGTGACTAGTATTTAAAAAAATTTTTTTTTCCAATTTTGTGTAAAAACAATTTTTAATATTTGTTTTAAAAAACTGAGTTCCAAATTCTCTCTCCTCCTTCCCTCCTATTTGAGAAGCCAGGCAATTTGATATAGATTATACATGTGCAGTCATGTGAAACATTTCCATATTGTCATGTTGGGAAAGAAGAAAGACAAAAACAAGTAAAAAAAAATAAAGTAAAAAAAGTATGCTTTCATCTGCAATTAGACTTCATCAGTTCTTTCTCTGGAGATGGATTACATTTTTTCATCCTTAAGTCCTTCAGAATTGTCTTGGATCATTGTATTGCTGAGCCTTTCACAACTGATCATCTTATAACATTGTTACTATGTACAATCTTCTGGTTCTGCTCACTTTCTCTTTGCATCAGTTCATACAAGTCTTTCCAAGTTTTTTTCTTTGAAACTGTCCTGCTCATTTTATTATGTCATATTCCTTCACAATCATATACTATACAGCTTATTCAGCTAATCCCCAATTGATGGGCATCCCCTCAATTTCTAATTCTTTGTAATCACAAAAAAGAGCTGCTATAAATATTTTTGAACATACAGGCCCTTTTCCTTTTTTTAGATCTCTTTGAGATACAGCTCTACTAGTGATATTGCTGGGTCAAAGGGTATATGTACAGCTTTTAGATCATTTGTGATATATATCTGCTGCTTCAATTTGTAAGACATTGTTGACATTCTATAATATTAAAATTTTTTGGCTATCTAGATCCTGCCTTAAAACTGGTATTTGGAACTAAGACAAATATTGTTCTCAGGTACTTTATACTTATTCTCAGCAAATTAACAGTTGGAGAATCTAGATGAATTCTGAACCTTCTTTCCTTTTCGACTTGTGTGGCTAGTACAGTATAGTGTCTATGGTCTCTCCTCCCCACCAAATATTTTTATTTTTGCTTTTATCTTAAAAGGAACAAATCTTTTAGTTTGGCTCCCCTCCTAGCTCCTCAAGACAAAAGACTTGGGATCTAGCCTTCCATTCTTATAATTAATTGCACTTGTGACCTTGAGCTAGCCACTTCCCTTCCTTATTTGATATGGGATCTGATATAGATTGCCAGCAGAAGAGATTGATTATTAGCAGTGATCTGGTAGAGGTAGGAGGAGAACATTAAGAGATTGATGTTTACTTTAAAAAGCAATTTTCCTTGAATAGTCAGTGGAATATGAAGAAATAAAGGTAAAGTATAGCTTTTGAGTTTGGTTATGAAAAGAAAAAGTCTTGCTCTTGGGATAGTTGTAACTTGAAAATGTACGGAAAATGTAAGGGCCAAGTGAAGATTTTTTAAGGATGGGGGGAGATGTAGAGGCAGTAGGGAAGGAACAAATAGAGATCAAAAATAAGAAAGGTTAAAGTAGATTTTAGGGAGATGTTTTTTACCATATGGTAAACCAAACACAATTTTTCAGGTTATTTTAACTAAAATGATAAGGTTATACCTTCTGGGTATTTTTCTTTAACAGTAAAACTCATTTGCTTGGTTTGTTTAAATTATATGTTTTGGATTTTTCAATTAAGTCATAACAATAATTCATATGTTACTGATTCTTGCCAGCAGTTTTTTTAAACCAAAGTTAAATAGCCAGCCTAGTAAACACATGAAATTAAAATACTGAGTAATTTAACTTTGTCTCCATATTCTGTTTTACTTTTCTAATTCCTATACTGAAGAAGAATTTATGCTTTTTAAATTCCCAAATGATTTCCAAATTTAGATTGAATTAGTCCTGAGGGGGGAAAAATCATTCTTTGTACATCTGTAATGTTACATTTAAACCTAGATTAATTTTCAGTAGTCCTTGATGAATCATAGTGCCTAAGTGACTTTTGTTACTGATATAGATGAATCCCCCCCCAAAACAAAAATACCTCAAAATTCAACACAGTTCTATAAGTAAATATTTATTTTTTGAAAGGTTTACTTAGCCTTGAAATTATTCTAGTTGGACTCATGGAAATAGTTATTACTAGATAACCATATCATAAAGAATTTTATGGTTCTCTTACTGGTTCTAATTCATAAATCTTGTTTTTCCAACTCCAGATTATAAATTTCTTCAAAATGTTTGTGTTTAAATATAGGTATACCTTCCTAACTCATTAATTAGACCTGGGGAAATGTTAGGTAAAATGGTGCTATAGCAGTCACCTTCCACAATAATTATTGAAAACGGGCAGTGTGATGAATGTTGATAATGTAGAGGTCATCCAAACCTACCCTCTCATTTGACAGATGAAGAAACTGAAGTCAAGAGTTTTTAAAGAATTTGCTTCAGTTTACACAGGTAGTAAGTACTAGAGCTTGGATTTGGAACCAGGGTGCATTGGAAAAAGTAGATTTTGAGTCACAGGATCCAAGTTTACATACTGGTTCTGTTACTGACTCTGTGACTTTGGACGAATCATTTAACTCCTCTTGACCTCACTTTTCTCACCTGTCAAATGAGAGAGTTGTACTAGATGATCTCTAAGGTCTCTTTCAGTTTTAGATTTAAGATTGCAATTCTAGTATCTTTCCCATGGTATCTCACAAGCCTCTTTCATTTGACAAATAAAGAAACTCAGAAGAATACAAGTTCTGGCAAGTCCTAGGCTGGTAAGTTTTGAGGGAAGGACATAGTGATTTTTAAAAATTATCTTTAAATATTCAAAAAAATTAGGAATATGTTATTAAATCACTTTTTTTAAATACCAACTTGTATTAGATTGGGCAGGGCAATGGTTACTTAGTGTACTTGCTGGTTTTCTCAGCTGAATTGTTTTAAGTTTTTTAGAAGTCTCTTTTTCTGAAGTATTTCACTTGCTTGGATTCATTGTAATATTTGCTTTAAAACTCATTTTTGTGTTTTTCTAATTGGCTTCTTGTTTGCTAAACTATTAATTGGATAGTTGTCTTGAGGGAAATCAGTTTGCCTGTTGAGCTTAGAAATCAGTTTTAGTATTGACTCTTACTGATTCATCTTGACTGGGTGTTCTTTTGGTATGCAGTTGATAGCTTTCACTTGATTTTCTTTCTACCTTAATGGAAAGAGCAATCATAACTTAGACTTCATGGCTAATTTTTTGAGGCATTTAAATGACTTCTAGCAGGAGAAGGTGAAATAGAGTATACTTGGTAGAGTTAAAAAAATTTGGGTAGGATTAAATGTTTTGGTTTTCATGCTTTTGAATAGCATTGATCCCAGAAGGTATATTGCTAGGGCTTTAAGCATTAGTTCTAGACAGACCACTTCTAACAAAGCAGAATAGTTGATTTATTTTTTCATACCTTTTTAGAAGAGAAAGTTACTTTTATTTTCAAAGATGTATTTTTTTTTTTAATGTACATCAATTCAGCTTGTGGTGCTCTATAAATTCTAATCAATTTGGAGTTTTTGTCTAGATTGGACTCTTTACTGCAACAACTAGAATTATTATTTAAGTGAAAATGTGATATTTCAGTCTACTATAACTTATTAACAAATATTATACATTTTAATGTACATTTTTAAAAACATCAAATTTTAAATTTTAAAAATTTAATTAGAATTTTAAAAAATAATCTGTGATTTAATTGTTGATTTAATTGTTGATCTCCCTGGAATGGGAGAGAACCTTTCTTTTACTAATGCAGGTTTGAATCTTTTCAGAAAATTAAGTTTTGGAGAATTGTGAATGACTTTCCTAGAGTCACACAGTGTTCTTTAGAAGTAGCTTGAATTTAGGTTTTTCTTAGTTCTGAGGTCTGCTCACTATCTACTCTACCACATTGCCTCCTCCAAAGTCAAGTCATAAGCAGTTTTAAGGATTTGTTTTTGTTTTTGTAATTGACTATCTGCTGCTCATGGACTATTTTTCCATTGATTTTAGTTTTTCTTGGTTTCAAGAAAAGCAAGGGAGGCTATTTTTTAAGTAGCACTTAATGTTTGAAACAAGTTGTTATTGGCTAAGAAATAGAGAAAGGTAAACATACAACATACAGTAAAAGATTATAATAATCCTGTATTTGATAAATAATATAAATCCAGGTTATTGGAATAAGAAATCGGTATTTGGTAAAAATTGCTGGGATAACTGGAAATTAGTTTGGCAGAAACTAGGTAGAGATCAATTAATAAGATCAAACTAGATATAGAATCTAGACATAAAAGATGTCATGAGCAAATTAGAAGAGCAGGGAACATATTACCTATCAGATTTTTGGATAGGAGAGGAATTTATTAGTAAACGAGATGGAGAGCATTGTGAGATGTAAAATTAATAATTTTGAGTACATTAAGGAGTTTTTGTGACAATAAAAACATGTTGCTAAGATTAGAAGGAAAGCAGAAAATTAGAAAAATGTTCAGACAGCCTTTTGGATAGAATTCTCATATCTAAAATATATGTAGAACTTTGGCACATGTTTGGAAATAAAAGCCATCCCCTAATTGATAAATGGGCAAAAGATATGAATAGACAGTTTTTGAAGAAAGAAATCAAAGCCATGTGTAGATATATGAAAAAAGCTCTAAATCAGTATTGATTAGGGAGATACCCATACTGAAAGAGTTGTGAAGTGTCTCACACTTATCAGATTGGCTGAAGTGACAAAAGGTCATTAGAACAAATATTGAAGAGGATATGGAAAAGTGGAGACACTAATATAGTATTGGTGAAATTGTAAAGTGACCCAACCATTTTGGAGAGCAATTTGGAATTATGCCCAGATAGCTATAAAACTGTGTATGTCCTTAGATGCAGCAATACCAGTGCTAAACAAATTGTGTTATAATATTTTTAAAAAACCCTTACCTTCTGTCTCAGAAGGCAGAAGAGTGGTAAGGGCTAGGCAATGGGAGTCAAGTGACTTGCCCAGGGTCACACAGCTAGGAAGTGGCTGAGGCCAATTTTAACCCAGGACCTCCCATCTCTGGGCCTGCCTCTCAATCCACTGAGCCATCCAGCTGCCCCCTGTGCTATAATTTTTAAGAAACTTGGAAAGAACTATGTGAGATAATGAAGAATGAAACAGGTAAAACAATAGAACCTTATATACAGCTATAGGTTTAATATTTGAAGAATAAATTGTGAACATTCACCTCCCGAGAATGAATTTAGAAGTGGAAGCATGAAAGATGTAATCTCTATATTTTGCCAGATGGTGCCTCCTGTGGCAGGGGAGGAGAGAAACAGGGACTGGATATTTAAAAAAATTTTTTTAAATATTGTGGTATATGATAAAATTGAACAGATATAATATGTAATATTTGATTTGACTATGGATTCCATTACTAGTTAACTTTTAGATTCCTTAAGAGTTTGTATATTTAACTCTTAGTGCTAAGAGGGTTTACTGTTTTTTGTTACTCACAGATTTACTGTTATGATAATTGGGTATTATTCTAGTTAGTTTATTATATTTAGAAAAATTTAGAAAGTTGACAGCCTTATATTAAGTCATTCATATAACAGTCATATAAAATTGGCAACCATATCTTATAACACTCATTTTCTTCTTGATAAGAATTGCATTTATCTAAGTGTAAGATTGTTCTGGTAAAGCATCATAACTATGGACATAAGGTTATAATTTGTAAATACTTTGTGTAGTGTAAACTATTTAGATTCTTACTCAAATGCATCTGTGATTTTATGGATTTGAGAGTTCCTGCTAATTATATTGATCCCAACCCTTCTACAGTAGTGTATCTCTCTGTCTCCTCTATAGTTTCACAAAACTTTGCCAGAGAAGGTCTAGCTGATATGTTAGAGGTTTTCCATTTTTCCTGACAAAATAAATTGATTTATGAAATTATGCAATGGAATCAGGCATGTCCAGTTCTTGCTGGGAAAGACCACAACTGGCAGTGAGAAATGGGGCTCTACTCACATTTTAATGACCATGTAGGTGTTAACAAAACAAAAAGTAATGGTGAAAGGTACAGATGCAGATGGTATGAAGACCTGGCATTCAGTGGTGGTGAAAGGAGTGCAGGCAACATGGAGACGAAGATGGGATGAGTGAGTAGTCAGAGGATATCACTCATGTAACTATATATTAGAGTTGGGTGCTTTGGGGAGCATGGGGCTCCATGGAGGTGGGAAAGTGCTTGCTTTAGGCAGCATGGACTCAGTGGAGGTGGATGGAAGAGTGCTGGGGGGAGGCAGGAGTTTTAAGTTCTCATTGGGTTTTTGTGGGGAGCAGACCAACCTCTACCTGTGCCACCTTGGGATTAATTCATTAACATGTCCCCATCAAAATTATCAGCACCTTTTGTAGTTCTGCTTGTTTTGCTTCTACTGGTCTGGATATCTGGAACTTGTCTGAGATTATATATCTAATAGGACCAGAAGGCCCTGACAGCAGTGCCTAATTGGCTTCTATTGATTCAGCACATACTACCAGGATGTGAATTTTGGTTAATATATGGTAAAATTTGTAAATTATGCTTTGATTTTTATATGTGACTTTCAAGTTCTCCCTTTCATTCTTCTTGATTTGGCAACTTTAAACTAATTATACTGACTAGATGGAGGAGGTGGTGTCAGGGGAACCAGAACAATGTACAATTTTAACATACATGGTTATAGAGTACCATACATGGTTTAGAGTACCAGTGAAGCTCTCTGGCTGTCCATTTTTTCCTGTTAAAAAGTGATCAGCCAATTTTCTCTTCCTGTCATACAATATTTTGATAGCATCTTTTTATCTGTTATTTTTTAAAATTCTTTAATTGTTGTAACCTTCTTTGACCCATCAGGAGTTTTTCCTTTGCCTTTTATGAATTATTTATCTGCAGTTCTTTGGAGACAGTAGTTCCACATCTTGCCACCATATTGCAACACCAGTCAAAATATTAGTATTTTTTTTTAACCCGTTACCTTCCGTCTTGGAGTCGAAACTGTGTATTGGCTTAAGGCAGAAGAGTGGTAAGGGCTTGGCAATGGGGGTCAAGTGACTTGCCCAGGGTCACACAGCTAGGAAATGTCTGAGGCCAGATTTGAACCCAGGACCTCCTGTCTCTAGGCCTGGCTCTCAATCCACTGAGACACCTAGCTGCCCCCCAAAATGTTAGTATTGAAAAAGATGGGTCATTACTTTCATGGAAGCTAGGGTCAGTAAAAGACCTTTGTATTTTTTTGGGGAAAGTAATCCAGAATGTTCTTTTTGATTCTGAGTCCAGTTCATTTTCCAGTTGTACTATCTGTCTCAGATACACCTATTGTTGGACAGACTCTTAAAGGTGTCCATCCAAATGTATATTGAAATCTGGGCAATAGATATTCTTTATTCATTTGGTATATGTCTCTGTGCTAGGTTCTGGAGATACAGATATGATCATTGAGCAACTCCCACCCCACAATGTACACAGAGCTTACAGTTGATGGAGAAGAGAAATATTCTAACTGATGAGACAAAGATTTAGCTCTTGTTAAATATCTCTTGTGAAAACTTGTTCCCTACTAATACTTTCAATGAGAGAATATCCTCCTGAAGATTTTGTATAGATAGGAGAGTAAGTATAAGGAGAGTAAGTATATAGATCAGTAGTTATAGATGTCCTCTAGGTGATTGGTGGCAAATTGAAATACAATGGGATTCCTGCATAGTGCTTTAGAAAATCTCAAATGAATGTCATGTATTTATTTATTTTATTAACTATTTCCCAGTTATAATCTGATTTCCTGTGACTACTGGAGTTTTGCTGTCAGGGAGTTTGATACCTCTTCTAGGGGTTGCCTTTTCTTTCCCCCTATTGATTAATAAAGTCGAAGATTTTTTTTTCTATACCTCTATTTTCCATTTTTGACATCTTGTATATAAGCACCCTAATATAATCACAATTGTATCTTCAATACAGATCTCCTTTATATATGCAGTTGGCCCATTTAGCTGCTTCTACTGTTTTTGTTCTCTTTAGAGTCACTTCTGCCTTCTATAGAAATATCTCAAAGACTGATGATAAAGTGCAAATGTGCTTGGTCCCACTATAGCCTTGAGGGAGAAAACAATTTGTTGAAATGCTTTTTGCAAGTCTTTTCCATTTTTGTTTGCTTGTTTGTTTGTAGTTCTCATTCCATTTTCATCTTTGAATGTCCTTGGTATGACTTTACTTAGTTGGATATCTTGCCAAAACTTTTTTTTTTTAAGGCAGTTTTACACTCTATTGCTTAGTCTCTTTTTTTTTGAGATGCTCTTGCTCATAATCATTCATAATTTATGGTACCAAAATCCAAGTTTTAAAAAAACCACATTAATTCTTTTCTTTATGCTGCTATACAATATTAATAGTGCATAGTGGTGATTAGATAGTTTTTCTGTATAAACATTTAAAAAAGAGTATCCACCAAGAATTTTGGAACAAAAGATTAGAAATTATGTGTGAGGCAGTAATAAATTCTTAAAAATGGCAAGGATTATCTTAATGCTGTTATAATATTATTCACATATTCTCCAGGGGTTTCTAACTAATAGATTGGAATTTACTGATAAATCTCAAATCCTTATATGTAGATTTTCAAGCTTGTTGCTACTGTCTTGTTACCCCAATATTCTTCCTTCTCTATAGTTCCTTAATATTTCTAGCCCCCTTCCATTCTCATGCGCTTTTTACTCTTAGGGACCTGTTTATTTTCCTCAGTGATTTTGCTGTTAGTATTAAGTGATTCCATGGGTTTTAGAAAGTAAAAAGTAGTATTCCTCATCAAAAGTTCAGGCTAGGGGGCAGGTGAGTAGCTCAGTGAATAGACAGCCAGGCCTAGAGATAGGAGGTCCTGGGTTCAAATTCAACCTCAGACACTTCCCAGCTGTGTGACCCTGGGCAAGTCATTTAACCCCCATTGCTAGCCCTTACCACTCTTCTTCCTTGGAACCAATATACAGTATTGATTCCAAGATGGAAGGTAAAGGTTTTTTTTTTCCATTTTAATATTTTATTTTATTTCTTTTGGTTACAATACTCACTTTATTTCCCTCTCTCCTCTACCCCCACCCTTCCTATAGCCGATGTGCAATTTCATTGGGTATTACTTGTGTCCTTGATCAGAACCTATTTCCATGTTGTTGTTTGCATTAGGATGTTCATTTATAGTCTACATCCCCAACCATATCCCTGTGACCCATGTTTTCAAGCAGTTGTTTTTGGAAGGTAAGGGTTTAAAAAAAAAGTTTAGGCTAGTCCTCCTCTTATCGTATGTTTTTTTCACACTGATATTTTGCTGGTAATTTCATTTCTCCAAATTGAAATTTAAAACGTTAATAAAGGAGGGACATATCTGTAGTAACATAGTCAATGTTATTAGAAGAAACAATACATAGGGAACTAAGATTTTGCTAAGTTATCTTGCCAAAAGGAAGAGTTGTTTTGTTGTCTTTCTTGCCAAGATTTCTTTAAAAGCTATCATTGTTATTAACTTGATAGGTTTTCCTCTTATCCACATGACCTTGAGCAAGTCATTTAATCTTTTGGTTTCAATTGCTCCATCTGCAAAATTGAGGTGGTTGGACTCTGATCTCTAAGGTTCCTTCCAGCTTTAAATTTATGATCCTAAATATAAAGGATTTATGAGCCTTTATTTATAGCTATACGAATACCTACATGCTATATATGTACATGTTCCCATACACACATGTAAATATCTTTACATGTATAGATTTTACTAATGTATACATGTATACATATATGCATATGTATCAGTAAAACCTTTTGATCGGCTTAATAATACTATTCTAAAGATTCTAGAAAATGTTGAGCCTCTAGGTTTATAGATTTAACAATTAGAAAATAAATATGAAATAAAACTAGATATCTAAGATGCCTTCTAACTCTTACTCCTGAGAATCTAAATTAACAAAACTGAGGGAATATTCACTTTTGCTAAGTCCTGACTTCTAATATATCTTCATTTACTGATCTTCATAAGTGAAATGAGTCAGAAAAGATGTCCACTATAATTTGCAAACGCACCCTGCCTTGCATGCCATATATGACATCTGAGAATTTCTTCCATCTCAACTGGTTTTACCCTTCTACCTTCTTCTGCATGAGTGGAAGTTTGTATTATTCTACTTATGGTACTGCAGTACAAAAGGAAATAATCTTTGCATTGGTTGACTGGTGTAACCCTTCATGGGGATCCTTGGCAAAATTAGTAAGTAGATAGATTTATATTCTTATTTCTTCTCCTTTCATTCAGATTTCTGTCAAAACATAGTTTTAAGAAACTAATTTATACTTAAGTATACATGATTGATAAGTATTATTTTTTCAGGAGAACTGTAATGAATATAAGAATTTTAAGTTAAAGTTATGTTCTTGATATAAAATTTTGAGTGTTAATGAGAAGGGGGATTGTTTTTATCCCATTCCACTTTGCTGTCACATAGTCATTACTTATCTCAACAATGCTGTTGTTTCTTAAGCCAGAAAATAGATATCAGTAGGGCTTCTGTAGCTGTGAGCTTGCTGGAATAGTTCCTTTAGTTCATATATTGACGTAAAATGATTTTTTCTTGTCCATGAGTCTCACTGCCAGATAAAGATTTGCACCTTCATATTCAAAGAAGATTATATTTTACTGAGAGAAAATGATATGTATGCAGATAAATATATATAAAATAAGAACAGTGATTTCCAGGGAAGTTGATTACTAACTAACAATTGATAGAGTTGGGGAAAGCCTCTTATAAGAACTAACACTTGAATTGACTCTTAAAGGGAGATAGGGGTTCCAAGAAAGAGAAGTGAGGTGAAAGAACATTCCAGGAATGAAGGAGGACACAGCCTCTGGAAAGACAGAGGCCAGAGATAGACTTGTGTTAGAGGAATAGCAAGCAGGCCAGTTGACTGTAATGTCAAGTATGTGAGAGAAGGTAATATCTAACAGTCCTGGAAAGATAGGATAGAAGACAAATTGTAAAGGACCTTATATATCAGTTCAGAGAGAGAAGTTTGTATTTTATTAAGGAGCCACAGAAAGTAGTTGAGGAGAATGATGTGGTCACTCATATGCTTTAAGAAGATTAGTTTGGCAGCATATATGAGGACTGTTTTAATTAAGGCACATTCTATAAACCCAGTTCCATCTTCATTGTCATTTGAATGTGGTGTGCTCATTCCCATTTTCTTAACCTTTTCTCATGCCCTCCTTTTGCCTTAAGCACCCCAAAGTATTTTGTTGATTTTTAGAATGCTGCCATTAACTACAACATACCACTATAAATCAAAAGTAGAAAATGTTAGAAGAGATTTTTGTGCTAGTGGTGTTATAATATTAGCAATCATAGAAGATTGCCTCTATTAGAATTGAGAATTCAAGTAAATTAGTAGATGTGATGAATAATCAATATTTTGATCATAAATGGGGCTTTTAACACCTGCTACAAATGTTATGAATGATAGAAGACCACTTTGATTTGTGTCAAATCATATTGATAACTCTTATTTTAGATTGTGTATGGGTATGCATATGAAAATAAATGACAGCTTGAGTTAGTGGAATTAACAGTTTGCTTTTCCAGGTTTTAAAATGAGTGACTAGGGAGGTGGTAAACAATAAAACTTTAAATTGAATTTGAGTTGATAGATAGGAATTAATAAGCATTTAAGTCACTTGCTTTGAGGGGGATGAATGGGGGTTTGGGGGGGCAAGAAATCTGTTTGCTATTGGGTAAATGTCCAGAACTTTGTCCCACTTTTTCTTGTATAAGTTCCAACCTAGGACACTGATAGAGTGAGAGCCAGAGCTAGAAAAGGGGAGAGGAAAGGCTGATAGGAAGGAAGGAGAATGCACACACTAGAGGAAGAATGGAACAGAAAGGGGGTATCACAAATGGAGGTCTTGTCAGCTCCCTTGAAAGTAACAGGTTGTGGGGGCAGCTGGGTAGCTCAGTGGATTGAGAGCCAGGCCTAGAGACAGGAGGTCCTAGGTTCAAATCTGACCTCAGACACTTCCTAGCTGTGTGACCCTGGGCAAGTCACTTGACCCCCATTGCCTAGCCCTTACCACTCTTCTGCCTTGGAGCCAATACACAGTATTGATTCCAAGACAGAAGGTAAGGGTTTAAAAAAAAAAAAGAAAGTAGCAGGTTGTGAGTGACACTATTATAGTAGGAAAATTGTAGTAGGAAATATAGTAAGAAGAAAAAAATAGAAAAAATAGTAGGAAAAGTTGCAGCATATGGGAAATGGTTTCGAACCCTTTTGCCCAAGTGCATGAATTTCAGATTTATTTCACTCATTTTTTTTTTAATTAAAAAAATTTTTTTTTTTAATCCTTACCTTCCATCTTGGAATCAATATTGGTGCCAAGGCAGAAGAGTGGTAAGGACTAGGCAATGGGGCTTAAGTGACTTGCCCAGGGTCACACAGCTGGGAAGTATCCGAGACCAGATTTGAACCCAGGACCTCCTATCTCTAGACCTGGCTCTCAATCCTCTGAGCTACCCAGCTGTCCCCCACTCATTTCTTTAAGATAATTCTTTTTTCCTGTCCCTTTCCTTTTTATTTCCATCTATGTTAACATGCTTATTACCGTTAGTATTGATTTTGCTCTTAATAAAAAGACGTAAAAAGAGTGTAGGCTTTCTATGAGAGATTACTTATCAGGATACATTTTTCCAAACAATTATTTAGATAGTCATGTCATTGGGTAATAATAATAATAATAGCTAATATTTATAGACTACTTTACAGTTTACAAAACACTTTGCACATAATATCTCATTTCATCCTTACAACATCCTTTTGCAAATGAAGTAACTGAGTAGTTTAACTTCTTCATTTTATAGTTGAGGAAATTGAGGACCAGTGAGGTTGTGACTTACCCAGAGTTAGACAAATAGTAATTGACAGAGCTGAGATTGAGACGTTCAGAGAAGTTCTCTGCTCCAGGTTCATCCTCATTTTTTCTCTGGAGCAAATTATTTTTCATTTTCCATTCTCCATGACATCTGGTGATTAAAGTGTATTTGTATTGGCTTTTTTGGCTTTTTTTTTTAAATAGGCCAATAATTAAGTGTTAGGATGCAACAGTTTGATTAAAGGTATTAGAGTTGCAAAGAACTTTAAAGGAGATTTCTAATTTTAAAGTTATGGACGCTAAAATGTGCAGAGAAATATAAAATGACCAAGATCACACAGAAAATAAGTAGTAAAACTGGGATTTATACTTCAGCCCTATTTCTACTACACCATATTGTCTGTTTTTTAAAAGTAACTATTTAATATTTTGAGATTTTGTAATATGATTTTTTTAGAATGTAAGACACTATTACCATTCCACTTGATAGCTACAATTTTCAAAGACTTTCCATCAGTTCTTAAATATGAAATGTGGAATTGATACTACAGGAATGCAGTAGTGAATGGATAATAGTATAGCAAAACTAAAATTAAACATTTTTGCTGTTTGGAAAGAACATAACATTTTTATATCAATTTCTAGAATTACCTAATGATTAAATTATTAACAGCAAAGAGCTTGGGATTTTATAATACTTTGTTTTTGGTAACTGATGTTGGAGAAGATGCTATTAGGGTAGAAGAATTTTTGTGACTTGTATGTATAGTGGAATGATATATATGATGTCAAGCTACAGAGCTTAAAAAATCACATTGAAAAGAACTTGTCCTAAAAAAAAAGAGAAAGAACTTGTCCTAAAGAGCCCACATGTAATGAATACTTTAAAAACAGGTCTTCCACCATACTGAATAGTGAAAAAATATCCAGTTAAATTTAAGCAGTGAGTCTCTACAGCTACTAGTTTAGCAATAGAATTACTGAGTAAAGATTTTGAAAATGCTTATTTATTTTAAAAGTCACAGACCTCATAACAAATTGATAAATTGTATGATTCTGTAATTTTCATTCACTTATGTGCTTATTTTCCTAAAATTTACTTTTTAATTTCTGAATGTGTTTTTACTATTAGCTTTTTAAACTTTTTATGAATATTTATTAATTGCTAACTATATATGCCTAATTCTGTGCTTATAATCTTTATTTTTTTCCTAAAGGAAAAAATTTGAATTAGGTATTTTTTTAATTTCTGAGAATGCTAAATTCTTACAAATTTAGTCTATAAAGTTTCTACATATTACAGGCTTTGAAAAAAAAGCCCCCAATTAATTGAGAAAAATCTACACAACCAAATTATGGTGTTAAGTTTTTGTAATCTTTTCTGCTTAATGCTCATGACATGACTTTCTTCTTAATGGCTCTTTAATAGCTGTATAACTTAAACCCAAGTGTGATTTTAATCATATTAAATGATGAAGTACTTTTGCTTGAAAATATTAAGCACCTGATATAGTTTTAAGAGTATACTTTTAAAAATAGCCACTTAAAATTCTTGTAATTTCCAAGTGTCTTTAGACTTATGGGCCTCTATACATTAGTTTTCTTATAAGACTTTATCTACAAGTTTTATTTTAGTAGTATTATGTTTAAAAATATATACTAATGACCATTTATCTCCCAGATTTTAAAGAAAGCTTTTTACCTATTAATTAAGTTTGAGGGGGCAGCTGGGTAGCTCAGTCGATTGAGAGCCAGGCCTAGAGCTGGGAGTTCCTAGGTTCACATCTGGTCTCAGACACTTCCCAGCTATGTGAAGCTGGGCAAATCACTTAACCCCCATTGCCTAGCCCTTACCACTCTTCTGCCTTCCAAGATGGAAGGTAAGGGTTTAAAAAAAAAAAGAATTAAGTTTGAAATGAAAGTGAAATAGTCAATTTGTTTCAGATAGCTATTTACTAGTGTGATGTCAATTAAGATGAATTTGGTCAGTCAAAACCAAATTTTTTTTATATGTTTTCAAAAGATTTTCCTATAAAATGCTCTGGAGTTAACCTTTATATTTTATGTTTTTATAGGAAAAAAGGAGAGAACAGCAGACTGGAAATTCAGCCTAAAGACTTGACGTAATGAGAATCCACTTCGCCTACTATATGAAGGTAGTCCAATTCTGATTTATTTGTTTCTCAGAGTTTACCTGTCACAGATAGGACATTCATATATATATTTGCATTAAAATGAGATGTGTTAAGTAGTTACCTTTGAAATCTTCGGCAATTTATTAACCTTCATAAAAGCATTTAGTTGTAGACTGTCTAGCTTTCTCGCCACATGAACATTATGAATCTCAGATGATAAAAATAAAAGCATTCATGCGTTAACTGATGTTAAAAGTTATTTGTAATTACCATTATTAGTTTTTCAGGGCAGAGCATCAAAGTAGTCCAACAATTCCAATTGTTTATATTTATCTTATTTTAAAACCTTTTGGTGCCTTTTCCTTTCTTAATTTTCTTCTTTAGCTATGTGTGTATGAATGTGATTAGATAAAAAGGAAAGCATTTTTAAGAATAGCATCCTTCTTGAGGTGTTTAAAGATCCATTGCAGACTTCTATTCCTATTTGGACTATAAATGCAGGACAATTCTGAGTGTTTTTGATAACTTTTTTTTTTAGTAGTGTCTTTGAAAACTTGAGGATGTGAATTTAAGATATTTCTAAGTTTAATAAAAGCCTTCTGTGCTATAAAAATTTTTTTTAATGGTTATATGATTCCAGGTTTCTTTTTTTATTTAATCCACCTTCTTATTTTTCCTATAATTTTTATTATATATTGTGATTTTTATTTGTGTATTTATATGTCCTATGTTTTGCCATTTTGTTTTGGGCTGAACATGCAATATAGACATGGAAAAATCATGTTTAAGGCGGAAATCAAGTTAATAATTATTTAAGCACTTATTATGTGCATAGGCAGTTTGTTATACACTAGGTTTACAAAGAAAAAGCAAAAAACAGTTGCTGACCTCAATCTAACATGCAAGCAACTATGTACAAACAAGCTATTTACAGAGAAATTGAAGATAGTTACCAGAAGGATGGCACTGTCATTTGGGGGATCAGGAAAGGCTTCCTGCATAAGTTGGGATTTCAGCTGAGACTTCAAAGAAGCCCAGAAAGTGAAGGGATGGAGATTAGGAGGTAAAGAAGTTCAAGCATGGGGGACAGCCAGTTAAAATATCTGGAAATGGGAAATCGTATGAAGAATAACAAGGAAGTTAGTATTGCTGGATTGTAAAAAAAAAAAAATTAAGCTCTATAATAGCAATATTTCTTCTAGCAGATTGTTAAAAAAGCAATTTTGTTATTTCCTTTGCTGAATTATTTTAGAATTATAGAAATATTTAGCTATTTAATTTATTCCTTTGCTTCCAGGTAGGGAATACAGTTAAAATGTTCCTGAAAGATGGGAATCTAAGATAAAGACTACTAGTGTATGAAATTTCATGTTCTTTAATGCATTTCAACATTTAGTAACCCTTATTTTCAGTAAGTTCCTTATGTCTAGTCCATATTTTTTTCATGTTATATCTTCATTAGAGATGTTCTTCACATAGTAGCTTTTTCCATTTTTCTATTCCTTTCTAGTCAAAGTTATCCTATTGATGATAAACTTCTCTGAGAGAACTACAGCCCTTTCCATATATCTGTTATGTTTGTTAGCTCTTTTTTGTCATTTTCAGGGTCTATTACTATGGCCATTTTTTTCTCGTATATTTGGTGTAGAGCATGCATGAGTAATTTTTAAAAGTTGTCCTTTAGCTTCTCTTTTGTTCTTTTAACATCCTTCTCATAAGAACCATGTTCCAAAATTTAGAAAAATTCTAACTGATTTCCCCTCCAGATTTCCATGTCTTTCAAGCAGAACTAAGAATTAGACAGAATAGTTTGACAGACAACTAGTAATAATGCAAGGATTATTTCATGACTATTACTTTGCATATTATCTGAACTTATATACCTACCATTTTTTTCTTTCACAGTAGCATGTTTGTGGTTTATATTCAACAGCCTTTTCTTTCTCTTCTTCAACTGTAATTTCATATGTGTAAGGAATTCTTCAAGAAAGGAAATTCCTCAAGATGAAACTCCCTCTATAAATACAGTTCAGTAACTCATGCAACTTATGTAATTAATTTGGAGCAATTGAAGATTGTGATTTGCCTTGGCTCATACAGCTAGTAGATTTCAGTAGTGTAACTTGAACCCAAGTCTTCCTGACTTGGAGGTTGACCCTATGCCAGGGGTACCTCACTAGCATATTGCTAGTATTTCTTCATATTGTATATATATATATTTTTTTTTGTTTTAGTTCCCAAAATTCTATTTTAGATAGTGAAAAGACTTAATAATATTTCTTAAACTTTTATATTATATATATATATTTTGCAGGAATATAATGGCACAAGTGATTAAAGAAGTATAAAGGATTTCTCAAGTCTGAAAAGGGTGGGAACTCCATCATGATTTCATTTTCAACTCTACAGCATCCTCTTCCTTGAAATTTTTGTTTTTTTTTACTGTAGTCTCAGGTAACTTTTAACTTTTTATTTTTATGATTAACAAATTGTTTTTTCTTATAATAGCTTCCTTTTGGCTTATTTGCTCTTGAATTTAATGTTGAAAATTTTGGTTTTCTATGGTAGAATTTTGTAAAGAGGATCCCTCCACTCCCTATGACCTTTGGAATATGAGTTATCTGAGAGGTTTTTCCCTTCCTCCCTTTTTCCTTCTTTCCCTCCCTCCCTCCTCCATTCTTCCTCACTTCTTCACTTCCTGAATGGATAATTACTGATGCAGTTTTTGTTATTTGGTTATATTTGGTCAATGTGTTAACAAAAATGTATGTAACTCAAATGACATACCTTTGAAATATGTATGTTAGTTACAATTTTAAAGTAAAATTAACCTAATTCTTTGGTAGTCTCTTACAAATGAATAACTATGCTAAACTAGCTAATGGCCACAGGAGCTCCTCTTCCTAATGCTATCACTATTGTTTAGGCTATCTCTTTCCATTTCTTTTCTCCAAAGCCCATCTTAATTTCTACTTCTATGGGCTACTGGTGGATGGAACACTGAACCTGTCAGGAAGTCTGAAAGACTTAAATTCAAACCTGGCCTTAGACACTTATTAGCTATGTGATCCATAGCAAGTCACTTAACCTTTGTTTGCTTCAATTTCCTTAACTGTCAAATGGGAATAATAACAACACCTATCTTGCAGGGTTGCTGCAAGTCTCAAATGTGATAATATTTGTAAAAATGCTTGACATAGAGTCTGGCACATAGTAGGCACCTGTGCAAATATTTATTCCCTTCTAGCCCTTTCTCTTCTCTCTTTACTCTGGCTCTGGGCAAGAATAGTAATAGAACTTGGGCAGAAAGGGAGGGAATGAATATTCCTGTAGTAGATTAGGAAGAATAGATGAAACAGATGATGGGATGTCCAATATTTGAGTGTACCATGAATAAAAGAAAGGTTTTTGGTTAATGAGCTGGCCAGACCCAGAAGCATCTTTATCAGTTACATTAGTAAGAAACTCAACTTTCTTCTGCTTTTGTTCTCTGACCCACTAGAACTTCTTTCCCCAATCCTTTTATTCACATTTCTGTCCAACTGAAGCTCCTGTCCTGGACTATGGGAGTAGTTACTAATCATTTTCTGTAAATACTGCTAGAAACTAGGGAAATTGAGGGGAGGTGGAAGCCCCAGTACCACTATGAAGAAAGGGGTAAATGAGCTCCTGGTGCCTAATTTGCAACTCTGAATAGATTTTAACATAAACGTATTGCTGTGTTTGATGGTTAGATTCTATAATACTATTAGTATGTACTGTAACCGAGGTAAGTTGTGGGTTAAATAAAACTTTTCTCCGAGAACCTAAATATCATATATAACATTGTTTCTGTGGGAAAATGCATTTTGAGTTCCAAACACCTGACTTAGGAAATGAACTTTTAGAAGACAACCATTTTGTAAATTGGAGATTACCCAAACTGAAGGGAGCAGTGGTATAAATAACACAACAATCAGATTTAAATTTTCATTTCTTTGCTTTAAACATATTAAAATGAATCTTTATTGTGTAAGCTTATACTAATTTATGGCTGCGGATAGAAACTTAAAAATATACTAAAACAGTGGTAATTCAGCCTGAGTATATACTTTTGGATTCTGAGAGTTTGTATTTAAAATGGACCATGCTGGTTCACTGACCATTAGCTAAATGGCTAAAAACTTCTATAATGGATGTCAAAAAGACAGAGGGAATTATTAGGAGTTCGTATTGACTGACCAGATCATTTATACTTTTTATTTACACAAAAGCTCTTTTTTTTTGTAGAAGTAATTTGTATGGAGTGAAGTAGAGAAATTTTTATTCTAGAGCTAAGGGTTAACTCATTTCACAAGATATTTCATTTTTTTAATAGTTCAAAGATAAAATATTTAGGTGGCATTATTAGTTTTTGGCTACTGTCAAAAACAACATCTAATATTTTGAATCAGGTACCAAATATCTTACTATAATTTTGTTATATTGTAATCAAGATTTGAAAACTATAATATCAGTTTCTATTAAATTCCACAGTATTTTATATCATGCATTATATATTATGTTCTTTGTTTAAAATTTAGACAAGGATGAATTTATTTTCAGAATCTTTTGTTTATTTTCAAATTATATACAGATTTAAATGATTATCAGATATCATAAGATATATTTCATTGGCAAATGTAAAGTACAATAGAGGCATTATAAAACTTAGAAAAGCTATTATTTGTATAGTACATTAAGGTTTACAAATTTTTTCCTTTCAGTAACACTGAGCTAGGTAGCATTAGTATTTTTATTTCCATTTTACAGATGAGGAAATTGAGGACCCAAAGAGGTAAATGATTTGCCTGATAATTATCAGTAAGCACACGGCTAATCAGTATTAGAACTGCCACTTAACAGTTTTCTGATTCCAAGTAAGATGTTCCAAAATTTTCACCAAGTCAAGAAGCTCTTTTATTCCATCTTCCTAAGGTCTGTGATTTGAAGTAAAATATCACAAAATGTATCTAAGTTCATATTTTTTCGAAAGTGATGCATTAGGTATTTAACTTCATCTCCTAGATAGTACCAGGTAGGAAGTTAAAATGACCATCAAATGGTAAATATCTAGTGAAACCAACAGTCAGAAACTTGTTTTTAAAAATTTGACATTATGCAAATACTCTGCTAATAAGAATGGCTTTAGTCTTGAGTATTTATATTAAAGATATATACACAAGCGGTTTTTGTATAGTATTTTTAGTGTATTCTGTGTACAAGAAGAAGAGATACTTTACTTTAAAAAGTAATTACTCATTCTTACCATCTTTCCCTAACCTTTTTCTTTTAACTTAAAAAGGAATTATTACACTGCATTCATCCACAATAGTCAAACTTTAGTGTCTGCCTGTGATAAAGAGGTCACCTTGGGTTCTTGAACATTGATGAAATCAGGGATCCTTTTAATATCAAAATATTGTATGTAGTATAAATGAGGATTGATGCCTGCAAGCAAGTTGCTAAGATAATAATAATTGTATTGATATTTTCAGTTGTGATTCTAGTGTCTGTATGTTACTTGAATATCTGTTGCTACTAGTATTAAGTAGAACTATTGCTCTCTAGTTGCTGGTAACATAATCAGTGTTATTTCCAGGATAGTTTGAAATATTACTTAGGAGCCACATGCAATTTAAAAAATATACTTTTTGAGCACAAAGGGTTTGTGGTAAAAATGCAAATCTGAAATGTTTCTAGATCTCTTAGCATAAAGAATAAATGCAACCTCCTGAGTTAATCTTTGTACAGATCAAAGTGGCAGCATTTCTAGGTTGAAAGCACAGAGGTAAATAGCTATAAAAATTCTTGGAAAAGATTAGAAGTCCTAGCATTGTCTATCTTTTTACTTCTTTACCTCAGGCCCTAGAGGGATGGGCCAGCAGCAACTTCTTATTTGTTCATCTAGTTATTTATAGGGTAATGTGGAAAGGGAAGATTTAATATTGTTTAAAGAAAAAAAGCAAGTAGGTCAGTTTGACTGGAATATATAGTGTCTGAAGGAATGTAATATGAAATCAATCTGGAAAGATAGGTTGGAGCTAGATTGTAAAGAATTTTTAAATGTGAAATGGTGGAGTTTCTTTTTATCCTAAAGGCAATAGAGAATCCACTGAAACTTCTTTAACAAGAGAATTCCATTGTCTAAACTCTGCTGTAGGAATATCAGATTGGTAGAGTGTGGATATAAGGTTGGAGAAGGGAGAGGTAGGAAGATCAGTTAGGTTCTTTTAGTAGTCCAGGGAAGATGTGATGTGGAACTAAACCAGTGTGGTGATTGTATGAGTGGTGAGAAGACTAATGAGAATGGTGTTTTGTATGTAGAATTTATAAGACTTGCTAATTGATTGTATATGGGGAATGAGGGGGGAGAGAGATTGAAATTGGGATTACTTTGAAGTTGTGAACTGGGGTGATTTGAAGATCTCTCAAAGGAAACAGGGAAGTTAGAAAGAGGTATGGGTTTAGGCAGAAGATTCGAATTCTTTTTTGGGCATGTTAAATTTGAGATGTTGATGGGACATCTAAGTGGAAGTGTCAAGCAAACTGTTGGTGATAGGGAACTGGAGTTTAGGAGCTAGATGAATGCTGGGTATTTAGATTGGAATCTTTTGCATAGAAAGGATAATTGAATACTTGGGAGTTGATTAGATCACTGAGAGAATATGCAGAGAGAAGAGAAGAAATCCCAGAACAGAGCTCTGAGGACAACCTTCATACAAGGGTTGGAATATGGATGGTGATCTCTCAGAGGGGACTAATTAGGAACAATTGGGCAGATTGGAAGAGGACTAGGAAAGAGCAGTGCCATGAAAACATGGGCAAGAGAGCATATCCAGGTTGCTCAACAGTGTCAGCTCTTATAAAGAGGTCAGGGAGGATAAAGGATAAGATTGTGGGTGACTTTAGAACAATTTCAATTGAATAATGATTGTTTGAATCCATATTTTAAAAGTAGGATATGAAGAAGTTGAGGCAATAATTGTATAATGAATAATAATTGTATTCTTTCTAGGAGTTTGGCTATGAAAGGGAGTCTTTACATACCTATACATATTCATACATCACTTTAGGGGGATGGTAAAATCAGATGATGGGTGGGGGAGATCTTGACCTTTTTTATAGGTAAGTACTAGGGTTTTACTACTAGATAAGGAAAGATAAGAAATTTGAGGGAATGCTTGAAGAGGTGCACTGCTGGAGGAAATAAGAGGATGGGACTAAAGGCCTAAGAAAAGGGAATGTCTTCCTTTGAGACTGGGACACAAGAAGAAAGGGAGGGAGGTAGAGGCAGCTGGGTGGCTCAGTATCTGTCTATCTGTTTATCTATCTATCTGTCTGTCTGTCTTATCTGTCTAGTGAGGTATGAAGCAAAGTCTTCCTCTGGGAGAGAGGGGTTAGGACTACTTTTGGAATTGATGCTGTGGCGTATTTGGTAGAGACTGAGAATGGGAAGAATAAAAGGATTAGCATAAAGTAAAAAGGATACTGTTGGAATTAGATGACAAATTTGTAGCAAAATCAATTAGCATAGTCATATGACTGTTTTGGAGTTTGCTGCTGGCTAAAGAAGTAGTAACTGTAGAGAAGATTAGGATGACTCAATACAAGATTAAGATTAGAAAATTTTGGGAGTAGAAGATAGTATGAAATTAAACTAGTTAACTATAGGTTAAACATTTCAAAGGGGAGAAATTGAGGCCTGAGCAGGGATAATATCTTGTGGAAAAATATAGGGATGGACTGATTGGAGGTCATGGGGGTGGGGTGGGGGTGGAGCATAGATTAAGGAGGGCAGTGAAACTCTGGGGAGAGTTGAAAGGATAGGAGGCTTTATGTATGTATGTATACATATATATATATATACACACACACACACATATAATATATGGTTCTTAACTCTTTGTTATAAATCTTAACCTTGTGTCCTGGATCATAGGATTCATAGGATTACAAAGAAAACCAATTATATTGGAATAGTTATTCAAATATTATTTAAAATAAATTCACAAATCATAGGTTAAGAATTTGTAATCTAGATGGAATGAAGGAAACTCAAGAAAAAATTTTTGAGTATAGTGGTGAAGTAGGGAGAGAGGGGACTCAGAACTTATTTCTGACAACCATTATTTTCTCTGTATTTTAGAAGTTGTGAGTACAGTATGTTGTTATACTCACATGCTGTTATATGCAACTTAAAAAAAACAAAAACCTTTATCTTCCATCGTAGAGACCATACTAAGTATCAGTTCCAAGGCAGAAGGGGGGCAGTAAGGGCTAGAAAATTGGAGTTAAATGACTTGCTTAGGACCACACAGCCAGGAAGTGTCTGAGACCATATTTGAACCCAGGACCTCCAGTCTCCAGACCTGGCTCAGTATCTACTGAGCCCCCTAGCTGCCCCTATACAATATACTTTCAGCAGTATATTTTTTTAATCTAGTATAATTTAAAGTTAATTAGTTGTATGTTTAATGGTATGTGTAATTGTTACTATGCTGTATTGTAATTATGTGTTAAGTATGTTTAATTCTCCTAATTGACCATAATTGATTTTAGCTTTACCTGTACAAACTGAGTTTGTCTAGAACCTTGTAGGGGGAGAAGAGTAGAGGAGGAAAACTCTTCCAGGAACCTCCTTGACTCTCTGGTTAAGAAAATGTACAGATTAGTAGTTTAGGAATAGGGAAGGAGGGAGAAAATTTTTGATTCCCATCCCATTCCTTTGCTACTACTCTTCTTCCATCAACATCCTTTTTAGATCCCAGAAGCTAGACTGTTCTCTTAATTTGATTTAGTTCAGCAAACATTACTGTTGCCTAGTAAGTTTTCACACGGGGCAGCTGTGTGGCACAGTGGATAGAGTGCCAGATGGAGTCAGGAAGATCGGCTTTAGACACTCACTAGCTATGTGACTCTGGGTAAGTCACTTACTTACTGAAGCCTGTTTGCCTCAGTTTCCTCATCTGTAAGATGAGCTGGAGAAGGAAATGGCAAATCATTCCATATCTTTGCCAGGGAAATCCCTAAAGGGGTCATGAAGAGTCAGACACTATTGAAAAATGACTAACATGTTTTCACGTTGTACAAGGTGCTGGAGATAACACAGACAAAAAAGAAGCAACCCCTCCCTTCGAGGACCTTATATTTTGCTGGAAGGAATATACATCACAGTATACATCCCGTAACAGAGGTACTGTGGCTGACAGGAAACAGTGTCAATCCTGGGGCTTTATTATATGCTCTGTATTGACTTCTACTCTCTGGAAGTTGGCATAACTGTCACCTAGCATCTGTGAATGTCCACTTCTTAAACAATGGGCTGCCTGGGTTATTGATCCAGGGAATTTCAGAGGGATCTCAGAAAAGCTTTCTGTTGTGCAGTTTTTTCCTTTTGCTCCTATTCAGGGAGGGACTGGGGCTGCAAATGCTTCTTTCCCATTTCCCTTACCAAAGTTAACCTTATACATAGGGAATATTTGAATTGATTTCTTTTAAGGGAATTACTCTTTTACACTTTCATGCCCCAAATATCTTTCCACCCTCCTGAAATTCCTCTGATTAGAGAGAGAGATTCATTGGGTTAACCAAACAGTTAACCAAACATAGAAAGTTAAGGAAGACTATCATTTATTTTTACCTTTGGGTATATTAATAGAATCAGATTGCTTTTTTAAAAATATAGATTTTTTATATCTTGTTTTTATATCACTGAGACTTCCCCTAATATCCCATTACCCCGCCCTTCCTAAGATTTAAAAAAGGTGGGGGGCAGGTGGGAAGAAAAGGCAAAACCCAAACCAATGTATTGATTGGTTTTACTGAATTTTTCTTCTTCCTCATTACAATTTTTTTTTTTGGTTAAAAATCAGATTACAGATCTTCAGGGAAAAGTTTTGACTTGACTCTGAGGGACAAGGAGTGGTGTGGGAAGTAGACAGTTTTGGTGTGACTGGTTCAGGCTCTTATCACTTCTTGCCTGTACTATTACAGTAACTCCCATTGGTTTACCTGCCTCAATTTTCTCCTTTGCTTCAACTGGTCCTCCACAAAGCTGTTAGTGCTTTTTCTAAAGTGAAAGCCTGACTGTGTCATCTCACTAATCAGTAAACTCTCATGGCTCCTTATTATTCCCTCTGTGATCAAGTATAAATTCTGTTGTTTGTCATTTAAAGTTTTCACAACCTGGTCCCCTCTGCCTTTTCACAGCGTTATTACACATTATTTCCTTTCATGCAATCCAGGATCCAGTCAAACTGGCTGCCTTCTCATTATTCTCATATGACATACTGTCCTTTGTCCAGGTTATCTCCCAAGAATGGAAGGCACTTCCTTCTTACCTCTGCCTCTTGGAATTCCTGGTTTCATTCAGGACTCAAGTGGGCAAGTATCTCTTTCTGCAAGAAGCCATACCTAGTTCACCCAGCAGCTAATGCCTTCCCATCTTACCTTTATCCCAAGTTATCTTGTATTCATTTTATATATGTTATATATACCCTTATATGTGCATAATGTTTTTCCTCTTTTGAATGGGGGCCTCTCGAGGGCAGGGGCTGTTTAGCCTTGGTCTTGTATTCTCATTACCTAACAGTACTGGACACATAGTTGGTGCTTAATAAATGCTATGGGGGCAGCCAGGTGGCATAGTGGATAGAGCACCCAGGCCTGGAGTCAAGAAGACTTGAATTAAAATCTTCCTCAAACACTTCCTAGCTGTGTGACCCTGGGCAAGTCACATAATTCTATTTGCCTTAGTTTCCTCATCTATAAAATGGAGAAGGAAATGACAAAAAGAAAATCCTAAATAGAATCATGAAGAGTTGGACATAACTAAAATGACTGAATAATAATAAAAATGCTTATTATTGACTTATTGAGCTCATAAAAGTGCATCAGGGTTTTTTTTTGTTTTTAAGAGCTAGTGGACAACTTGAGATGACAGATATCAGGACTCATTAGAGAAGTATTGACAAAGAAAAGGGCATAAGATTAGGCCAAGTGTAAATTTATCCTTCAGGGCATTTCCCCCCCTAGTGCTGGCCTTCATTTAGTAGTCATTTATTAAGTGCCTACTGTGTGGCAGGTACTGTTCTAGACCTTAGAGATACAAAGACAAAATAACTCAAAGAGTTTAAATTGTACTAGTCTTGCTTCCTTTCTGTTGTCCACCTGCCAAATGAAGCTGTCACTTTTTTTTCCTGTTTTTAGTTCCTATATTTCTCCTTTCCAGCACCTCTCTTCAATAATTTTTCAGAGAAAGGGAGAGTTGAGCTAGCTTGAGTAAAATGGTGGCTATATAGAAATCTTCAATGTTGAGGGTCCTCAGAACAGTAATTATATTCCTCAGGTATATGGAGGAATAATTGATGCTTTGAGTGGTTGTTTTTGTATGCAGCTTAACAGAAACCTTTGACAACCTGACAGGAATGGGAAAGGAGGCATCATGACAATACATTGGAAGAAGGTTGACCTTGGGTTCAAATCTCTGTTTAGTGCTTAACATCTGTGGTACCATGGACACATCCCTTAGCCTTTTTGGGCCTCATTTGTAAATTAGGATAGGGGATATAATCTCTCTTGAGATTTCTTCCAGCTATATCTGTAATAATATATACTATAAATAAAAGACTAAAAATTAGAAAGTTTAGAGCCATTTAAAATGCTCCAACTTGGTTTTTTAGCTTTAAAGGGATATTAGTTTAGTTTAGTTTAATAACTGATGTAAATAAAAACTTTAAAAAGTTACCCCAAAAAAAGGTTATTTCAGTATATAGGAAGCTCCCAGCTTATGACTGGGTTGTGTTTCAAAACTGTGTTAAGTTAATTGGCTCTCAATAAAGCAATGTTACAAATTGTGGTTAGATTCCTAGGCTAGCTCACAAATCCCTATTTAACCCATGATGTAATTGATTGGAAGTGAGAGAGTAATGAGATACCATTTCCCCCATTGTTTGAGATCAGAACCCTAGACAAAAACTTTAGCCATCAGGTTGTACTCAATTCAAGTGTGTTCAAGCCTCCTACATGCTAAAAAAAAACTATCACTTCCTTCAATTAAAATGATTACTTCCTCAGTGTGCAGATTATCAAAACTTGATATTAAGTTGAAAGCAGCCTAATAAAACTAATTCCAATTAAGGTGTGATTGAAAACCCAGTAATCTGCTAGAGAATATTTGAATTTTTAAAGGATGCTTATTATTCCTGAAGTAGATTTCTGAGTGGTAGATTTTCAGGCAATATGACAAGTGAAGTAAAAAACTGAAAACAAAGAGCAAAGTTAGTAATAGATATTTTTGACCCAAGTATATATATCCTAAAAGTCATTTCTTTGAGAAGTTCTTGCTTTTTAGAACTTTGGCTCTTCATCCATTTTGTAGCCTCATAGATTTTCTAGTAGCAGCAGTTTGGGGCTTCACAATATTAAGGAATGGGGCAGTCAAATGTTTATACAGTATTTGTAAGTTGTCCCTATAAGAGATAGGAAAATGTGTAAATTTGTTTTATTATAATTTGTTTACTTTTTTATTTGTAAAGATACTTTATTTTTACCAATTACATGTAGTAACTAATTTCCACACAAGTTTTCCAAAGTTATATGATCCAAATTGTCTCCCTCCTTCCCATTCCTCCTCCTTCCTAGAGGTGGCAAGCAATTTGATCTAGGTTATACATGTATTATCATGCAAAAGGTATTTCCATATTGTTCATTTTATAAGAGAATAATCATATAAAATCAAACCCCTCAAATAAAAACCCAAATAAGCATTTAGCATTTAAAGGATTAAACTTCACTTATTTGGAAACCTCATTCTCCATGATATTGGTTAGGGACAGAAAAGATCTATGATTTCATTGCTAGAACTTGCAGATGAGATTTCCTCAACTAGGAAGGTACCTTCTCTGTAATTTATAGTCTTAGAGAGCTTACCAGAGTACTGAGAATTAAATTTTGACATGCTTAGTGGTCATGTAGCCAGTACTTGAATCTAGTTATTCCTGGTTTTAAGGCCATCTCTCTATCCACTAAGCTGGAGCTGCCTCATGTTGGTTAAATGAAATTTTACCCAACTTGAAGATGAAAGTGCTTATTTGGCTGAAAAGCTTAAACTTTATTCCTTTAATTTCAGATTTCAGATTTTTATTATACTTTATGATTCTTAAAAATAGAATTGGGTTTCTATTCCTTTCTTTGTTGTTCTGTTCATCTATACCATAGCAGATAGAGATAGTCTTGGGGTCAGGAAGACCTGGTTTCAATTGATTGAATGACCCTGCATAAATCACTTATTGCCCTGGCCAGTTCTCTTAAGACTAAAATTGAAAAAAGTTGCTGACTTGCATTGGTATGGGGTATTTTCTTACCCTTGGGAGTCCCTATACCAAAGAAGTCACAGATTCAGTCACTATCCATTTCTCCTTGTTTAGCATGAAGAAAGTAGGTATTAGTAAATTGTTGTTTGGGTTCCTGTTGATAGATAACTTTTTTGAACTGCTTGTTCACTTAAGTAAAGGTTTCTGCCGTAGTTTTAGCCATAGTAATGAAAATGTGTTTGAATTTCTATAGCATTTTATTTCCAAAAATCACATCAGGGAGATACATGATTATGACAAAAGCCTTTACTTAATTGTAGTGTTTGTGTGGGGATAATATGCTCAATTGAAACACAGTTTAGAAATTTCACAATTGTTTTTCCTATACTTGGGACTAGGTAACCTAGTTCAGTGTTTATCTGGGGTTTTCCCTCTCCTAATTTTTGCATTTTTTTGTCTTTATATATATATGATTACAAAAGAGAAGAATAAAAATAAAGGATTAATAATAATGCTTTGACCTTTAAATTGAAGGGGTTTTTTCATGGCATGATAACCTATTATCCAATTAAATCTCAGTGGATAGTTAAGCAGATATTCAGAGAAACCAGTTAGATCCTTAATTTAAAACTAAATTTGATTTTTCTAAACTCCCATAGCTAATGAATCTTGAATGATGTGTTTATTCCTAATTTCTAATGAAAACCACCTATCAAAATTATGTGAACTTATATAATTTAGTGATACATGTTATTAAACACTAGAGTTTCATCAATGAAATGGATCTATTGAAGCATAGAGATTTACAAAAATACCACGTTATGGAGATGAACCCTTAAACGTTTAGGATCCAAACTTCTCTTCTCTTTTCAACTTGCATAAGTTTGGTTGTATCCAAGGAGACCATTGGCTCCAGTTTTTGACTGGCAAGTGATATGTAATTATGAGAATGAAAATTTTTATTCTAAAAATATACCTTACTCAAGATTTCAAGCTTCTCTTCAGTAGTTGCTAGTTTTTGTTTGTGTTTCAGCATGATGGATTTGTGTTATGGAATTGAGTTAATTTTTCATTAGTGAAACGGTTTAGGATTTATAAGCTTTACACTATGCTATCTTAGCTACCTTTACAGTTTTGTTTTTATATAATCTTAAAATTACAGGCAGTTCAGAACTACATGTACAAATATTTTTCATTTAAATATGAGTGAATCGATTGTTCCTAGGAGGTAATTTAATAGCTTGTACATTTGACATTTTGAAACTTAAAACATTAATCAAATAGACATGTAAAACTGATTTCATGTGCCCATTTGCTAAACTTGGTCTTTTTAGGCAGTTACTCTTAAGCATGAACATTGAAGACAAATTGGAAGGATTATTTCTTAAATGTGGCGGCATAGACGAAATGCAGTCTTCCAGGGCAATGGTTGTAATGGGTGGAGTATCTGACCAATCTTCAGTGTCTGGAGAACTCCAGGACGCAGTGCTTCAAGATCGGAGTTTGCCACATCAAGATATCCTTGCAGCAGATGAAGTGTTACAAGAAAGTGAAATGCGACCACAGGAGATGATTTCACATGATGAACTCATGGTCCATGAGGAGACAGTGAAAAATGATGATGAGATGGAGACACAAGACAGGCTTCCTCAAGGGCTGCAGTATGCAGTTAATGTCCCTGTAAGTACTTACTGTACCCAATATTTAGCTATAATTAGAAAGAGCGTCTCAGTAATCAGGAGGATGGAATAATGTTTAAATGATTCAGATGCTTATCAGTTACAATAGAATTGACTATAGTGAATCACTGTTTTATTCAGTATATGTGCTCAAAAGATTGATATACCATACTTACATCACATTTAAGATGACAAAATGAAGTTATAAGGTGAAATTTCATTATCCCCATCATAACTGTTTTTGTCAATATTTGCATTATAAACACCCAATATGTTAGAAATTCTATTTAAATCTAGAGTCTTTCCTGAGGTGTTAAAATTTTTGAATTTTGCTTTTTAGACTATAGAAAAAAAAGGTTGAATTAAGCTGATAAGGTGACAAGTAAACAGACTTTCCATTGCTAACTCTTTGCTTGTCTTCACTAAAGGGTTTGGGTCTCCATTGGTGCTTCTTTAGTTTTAGATACAGTCATCCAGTTTAGGGTGTACATGTCATTTTAATTGTACTATGTTGTATATAGGGATTTTAGAGTAATTCTTATCAAGGTAACAGCATATAATCTTACTGTTCATTCTTGTTTGACTGGACTCAACATATTGAATACTTTTCAAATCACCTCAAACTTCTCCAAATAAATCCTTTCTACTTTTACAATGGATTCAAGCAAATGCTTTTTGCCTCTCAGCTCTTTAAGTCTCTGATGGAAGTAGAGTCCTTTTTGACTTAATTCCTAGGTGCAGACTTCCCAGTCAAGAGGAAACTGTACTCTATGCAACCACATGGACATCCCATCAGGTTGTTCCTCTGTAATTCAATAGACTGAATAAGGAAGCAGATTGAAAACAGTTTAAACTTGTTAAATTTTCTTGTCTTTTTTCCATCACAGTTATTATGCTCAGCCTGTCTCAGTTCCCACTTCTCACCTTTTCCTTGTACCAAAGCAAAATTGATCCCTATAGCAGCTGTATCTATTCTCATTGGCACCATTTTTCATTTGAAGTCATTAGACTTCTGGATATAATATTGGTTACTATATTTATTAAATTTGTCTTTTTTGTGATTTTAAATTATTATAATTGCATATAATTTTATTCTGCTTATTTCACTCTGCATTTGTTCGTATAAGTCTTCCATTTTTCCTTGATTTCCTCATTTATATTTCCTAAGAGAGGCTTTCCTGTTATCCATAACTGAGTGTGGTTTACTCTTATTTAGGCTTCATTCTTTCTGCAGAAATTTTTCCAAATAGCTACTGTACTTTTAAAAGTCTTATGTTAAATAACATATTCCTTTGTGGCTATCTTTCAGGGTCAGTCAGCATACCCTGTCTTTTCCTTTTAATTTCTTAGACTTTCTGAATCCAAGTTTTTCAAAATGCTTTCATTTCTGCTTCTTTAGCTAACACTTGTTTTCCCTTTCTATATGGCATATTATAATGGTTCCTATCTCTTATTTTATCATTCACTTGGGAATTCCAAAGAATTGGGTTTTCTCTCTTAATTTCCATGGCTTGTTAAGATGAAAATAAAAAAAAAAACAACTTTTCTATTTTTCTATTCACTCCAGCTTCTTCAGTATAACCATTTTTAATTCTTTTTGGTCTTCAAATCACCATTTGAATGTAAATCACCGACACTGCGTTTTAAACAACGTGGTCTTGGAAACAGGGCAACCATTTAATGACCAAATAATCAAAAGTCAAATCGCCAACAAGGTTCCTCAGTTATCGTACTACCTTTGGTCTCTAGAGACTATTGAATTTTGAATGGAAATGGTTACATATTGAGTCTAAAGAAGCTACATATCTGTTTTGCTAGTTCAGGGAACAATTTGCTGTAGGGAAACCACTGTTCAATTTTCTCCTAATTTATTCAGTCAATCAAGCATCTCACTGGACTTCAGTGACTAGAAGAATGAGATCAATGACTTTGTGTGACTGTCTCACTTAAATCTGTGAGTCAAAAGATATCACTCAGTGATAGCATTTTGGTCCTCTTTGAGTTTGGAACATGACAGTCAATCAACCAATTAAATGGCTCCTATATTCTAGCACTAAGCTAAGCATTGAGGATAGAATGAATGAGACAATTCCTACATGCAAGGAGCTTGCATTCTACAGTATAGAAAAGACAATATAAGTGCATTTGTGACATTGTAACCAACTACAAATTATAATTCTTCTAGAATAGGAATATAAAAACCCATGATGCTGTATCCCTTGAATAGAAAAGATCTTCTAACTAGGACATATCTAAACCTCAAGTGTGCCATTTTTAATAAATAAAGAAAAAAATAAAGAGTCCTCCTGTAGTTTTGTAATTACATGCTTTTTATACTTTAATATTCATCTAACTGCTTATCTTAGGCACAGTTCAGATAGCACAAAGAAACTGATTTGTACATATGTTTTATGGCTTAGCATTGGACTACAAAGGGGAACAAAATGTCCATAGTATCTTAAAATCTATTACAGAGCCATTATTTTGTTCTATATGTGTTTAGAAATCTCCTGTTCTTCCTAAGGTGACATTAAGTCTTATCAGGAATGAATGATAGACAGCTCCTTATTGAAAGATTTTAGCCTCCAAATGATAAAAAACTCAAGGTATTACAGCTAAATTCTTCAAATTATATTTTGCAAAGGGGAGAGTAGGTGAGGCAATGATGACTTCTTCCTATAAACATTATCTTTTCCCTTTTAAAATAATTCCATATAGTTAATCTGTTCTATTCATTTTATACTCTGGTTTATTCAGGTATAATATTGGACTACATTTATTAATAATGTGGAATGGTCCTTCAAATTCATCCTAGGAAGAGACAAACTTCCTTTTTCATGCTTGTGTCTCCTACTTCCATTTCTATTCATTCAAATGATTATTGAAATGATTTGCTGCTTTGGCTGACATCCAGTTTCTCAGGGTCTATACAGTGCATTCCTTTAACCTGATGAATCACATAGCCACTTTTGATTACTAATGATTCTACTTAACGGTTCATTTGAGAGTGCCAAAAGATGTTTTGACATATATATTACCTGTGTGTTTATCATCTCATATGGGATAACTTTAGTGGCTCACATCTGGGATTCTCAAAAATACCATATGCTTTATGGAAGGTTTAACACTAGTCCTTTCCACTTGGTTTGCCACAGCTTTTGAACATTATTTTTAGAGACAAATTTGGCAACCCTTGTACTAAACATCATAGTAATAATCATATAGACTTTATAGTTTATGCTTGATGTTTCAGGCAAAAGTTCCATAGTTATTTTTGCAAACAGTGGTTCTTAATTTGAATCATTTTTCTGAGAAAATCCAAAGTATGAATATTTTTCTAACATTTGTGGTATTATGATAGATTTTTAAGGGAATGGTCCTAAAATTGTTAAATGATCCAAATTAGCTTTGCTTTTTCAAAGCATTAAAAATTAAAATTAAAATTAAATAAAAGCATTGTAGCAGGGCTTCTGGATATCAAGCATTGAATCATGAACATTTATTAAGTGTGTTGAAGGGAAGAAACAATATGGCATAGTGAATAGAAAGCAGATTTCAAAGTAACTGTATTTCATGTCCTACTCTAATACATACTGACTGTGTGACACTTTAGAGGTGAGGGATATAAAACATTCATTAAGTTCCTACCATTTGCCAGGCACTGTCCTAAGTGCTTTACAAACATTTTCCCATCAGATTCTCACAACTCTGGGAAGTTATTGCTATTATTATCCCCATTCTGCAGTTGAAGAAATGTGGCACACAGAGGTGAAATCCAGATTCACACAGTTAGTGTCTGAGGTCAGATTGGGAGGCCAGAGGTCTTCCTGACTGTAGGCTTGGTGCTGTGTTCATTGTGCCACCAGCTTCCTCTAAAATCCTTGACAAGTTACTTTACTTTTCAGTGCTTTGGACAACTCTCTAAGACCATAAGATGCAGACAAGGTACCAACTTACATTGGTAGAAGGAGTTTATTCATCCCTGGAAGTTCCTTATATCTTTATTCTTGTGTGCCAGAAACTGTCTTGATAGAGGGATACAAATGACTTAACAGTGGTTACTATTCTGTAGAAAGTACTCTTTGTACAATTGTGTAGTATCTGTTCTTTTGCCTGAGTCAGCTTGTCACTGATGTCACTGAGTTATTTTCAGTGAAACTAATAAACAATAAGGACAAGAGAGAGGGTAGAAAGGAAATTTAGACTGAGGATTGATTTACCTAGGAAGTCTGTAGAGAAATTTGCAACCTCTTAATGTCTCCATTAACAATCTTAGTACCTCTAATTCTTATGGTGCCTTTCTGATAGTGGTTTTTTTTGGTTGGTTGGTTTTTGTTTTATCTTAACCTCTTAGGTGCTTGCAGTTGGAGAAGAAATTCACTTCATTAGAGAAATATTTCTTTTTTGTCTTTTCTAGTCAGGAAAACATTCCAATTCTTGTAGAAAAGGAGCTTATTGATCACATCCAACATGTACTTTGAATCTAAGTTGATAGAGTCCTTCTAAGATCATAGAATTAATAGCAAATTCCGCATATTATATAGAAAATAGCGAATACAAGCTCTTATGGATTGAATAATAGAGATCCCAAAAGGTGAAGTCTTTTTGAAGAGTATCTGCAAATACCACTCTTTGGTTGCCACTTATAAAGAATCCATTAATCATTTACCTCTGGAAAATCAACTTCAAAGGATCTTACTTTCCTTAACTATAAAACGAGTAGATTAGAATAAGTGATTTCCAATAGTCTATGTGTCTGTGAAATGCTAAATTGAGATTTCATGAAAAGGGACAGCAGGACATGTTTGTTCTGATATGAGTCTTAACAGAAAATGTTGCAAGTATGCTATATTTGGATTGATTTGGTAAAAGAATATCCATTATGACAAGTAGGCACCAAAGACCTCATCTATATTCACTTTGTCAAAAGTGTGTGATTAAACACATAGCGCAAGGGAGTCATGTGTCCAGTTATACAAGCACATTGTTTTGCAGCCCAAAACATGATCAAAGGGGCTAACATTTCATAAGAGTTATGCTTTAATTCAGCTGGATTTAAAGCAATTACACACACACACACACACACACACACACACACACACACACACACACTCTTTTCTGTCCTACCATCACAAATGAAGTTTATCAATGGGTAGTTGCTTTCAGACTAAAGGATGAGTTCTTATTGGGCTTTGCAGATAACCTGGAGAATAGGGTCAGAGCATGTTTGAATTCTGTTGCTATTAATACTTGTGGGATGGTTAAATTCTGTAAAATATAGGAAGTTGCACTAGATTAGGGTTCTTAGCCTGGTGTCCATAGACCTTCAAAGGATTCGTTCATGAGATTTCAAGGAGTCTTTGAACTTGGATGGGAAAAAAAATTAAAAATTTTTTTCAGTATAGTTGACTTCCTTTGTAATTCTATATTTTATACATACAAAGGCATTATTCTAGGGCATTAATTGATTGCCAATGGGTCCATGATACAGAGGAGGCTAGATCTCCTGGATTAGATGATATCTAGGGGCCTTTTCAGTTTTAATTCCTCTGACCCTACATTTGCATGTATATAAAATGATAATTTCTTTTTTTGTCTGAAATTTATTTCTTTCATCTTCAAAGGCCTCTAACTTGGAAATACTGGAATTTGATAAACTTATCTTTGTTCAGTCCTCTTAAGTTATGTCTTAGTATTCCCTGTTATTAAATTATGAGGTTGAGCTGGTTAACATTGAAGGGCCCTTTCATCTCAAAATTCAAGATCCTATGATCCCTCAGTTTTTTGTCTTTTACATTGAAGACGTGTCTCTTTTAGCTGTCCTTAAATGATATATCTTGAGATGCATTCTTTTTTCTTATTTTCCTCTATACCTTACGTAAAGCTCTATTTTTTCTTTCAAAAGTACAATAAGAGCTGTATACCTGGCCAATTCCAACCTTTCTAATTTTCTTGTATCTTATTCTCTTCCACATACTCTGTGGTCCATTCATGTGGGCCTCTGCTGATCCTCACATGACACTCTATCTCATGATTTCAAGCATTTTCACAGATTGTCCCCTCTTCTACTGACTTCCTTCATATCTCAACTAAAGCCCCACCTTCTGCAAGAAGTTTTCCCTGATCCTCCTTAATCTTAATTTTACTGACTTCCTGCTGAGACTACTCCCAATTCATCTGGTCTATAAGTATATATAGAATTGTTCACATGTTGTTTCCCTCATTAGATAGACTGTGAATTTTTTTGTCTTTATATTCCCTAGTGCCTAGCACAGTAACTAACAACTATTAGCTGCTTAATTAAATATTAGTTTACTAAATATGTATATCAGGGGCAGCAAAAATTTCATATGAGGATTTTCTCATTTTATTTCCTATACTTTTCCTGATGAACACTGAAAACATTTTTGTTGGTCTTTTTTATTGCAACAGCACATTGAGCTAATGTTTGTTGTTGGGCAAGCAATCTTGACTATGACCCCCAGTTTCCTTTCATATCATTCTTTAAATGTCATTTAAATTATTTTCCCTAAATATACTTCCTAATATTTATTATTAAAGTTCTTAAACTACTGGAAAAAAAACTAACTCAAACAGCCTAACATGTTCTTTTAAAAATTTATCTCTGTTGTATTGGCATTCTTTTACCTGGAAGCCCTGAATGCCTTAAGATATTGATAAATGGATACTGTTCTGAATGAAAACCTGTACACATTAAGCTTCTTAGGAATCAGTGTTGGAATGGATTTGATTTACTGTTCTTATAAAAGAAATATGTCATAGTGGATTGAGAGCTACCTTTGAAGCTAGGAGGTCTCAAGTTCAAGTCCTGCCTCAGTAATACAGTAGCTGTGGTTCCCATTGGAAGTCATTTGACTTCTCTCTGCTACTGGCAATTCTCCAAGATTATAAGTTGTAAGTCTGTATTGGTAGAGTAAGTTTCCTCCTGGGTAATTTATGTATGCCAGTGAAACCACAATTCATCCTTTTACAAGTGAATGTGACTATAGAAGCTCAACTTGAAATTTCTAAGTTTCTGTAGACACTAAGACTTGACAAGACTTAATTATATCTTGGATATAGAGGTGAAAGAAAAGGAGAAATAAAAAATAACATTAAAGTTTCTAGCTGGGCATCTGGAATAATATCCATTTGTGCCTTGGTGTAGTAATATTTTCCAGTCACCATTATCATCATCAGTAAAGAAAGATTACCTGTGTTATTTGCTAGAGGTATAAAGAAGTTACCTTGCCTACCATGAGTTGATCATACAGTTGAAACTAAAATATAAACATGGAGAGATGTGTAACAGTACAATGAAGAATTGGATAAATTCCATGAGTGGGCTTTTCATGTAAATATTATGAAAATTCCGTAGAGGTTAAGGAAGAGGAAGACTAAGAAAAGGCCATTGGATCTGGTGATTAGGAAACTATTGGTAACCTTGGAGAGAGAGCAGTTTTAATTAGTGGTAAATGAAGTAGCCAAAATGTAAGATAGTGAAGGCAGTAGGTAGACCTTCTTTCAAGAAGTTTGGCAGTGAAAAGAGAGAACACGATAGCTTAAGGGAGTAGTGGGTTAAAATAAAGCTCTTCTAAAAGTTCTATTAAAGGTAGGGGAAATCTTAAAAGATTTATAGGTAGCAGAGAGAAGCTATGAGAAGAGAAATTGAAGCAATCAGGAAAAGAGATAAGGGCTGGGATTGAGAGCATTGGAGGTGTTTAGCCTTGGAAGGAAGAACACGTTTTGATATGAGGGGGTAAGGAGAGAGGAAAGACTAGATGAGGAAACCAAGAAGTTTTCAGGTTCTGATAGGAGGGAAACAGAAAGGCCACAGAGGAGGGAAATTGAAGGTGTTCATGCCAGTTCTTCTAGAAATTCTTCTAAATGCCTTTATAGAAGACTTTTAAAGTTAGAGTTAAGACAAGTTTTGGGAAATTCAGAATTGATAGAGTTAGCAATAGAAAGCATTATAAGTTCTTACATGGAGGTGGTGGAGAGTGACATTCTGATATACATTTTAGATTTGACTGGCAGAACATAGAATAAATTTCGATGGAGAGAAATTGGAGTCAAAGACCAATTAGGAGGTGCTGATATAGAAATTTTTTGTTAAATGCTAAGATAGCGTGGTATAACATAACAGCAGTGGACTTGTAATCAACATTTGCATTCAATTCCTGGCATGGCTGCTACTTACTTGTGGGGTCTTGAAAAAATCACCACTGTGGGTTTCAGTTTCTCCTTCTATAAATGAATGTTTTGTATTGGATGGTCTTTAAAGTCTCTCAGAACTTCTTATCTTAAGATCTTATGACTAAGAGATCTTTAAGGGCTTTTTTGTTCCAAATCCTACAATATGAACCTGGACTGAAATGACTGATAATGGTGAAAATAGAGAAGAAAGAGACCAGGTAATAAAGAGGCGTCATAAAGAAAAGATAGGACTTGGGGGCTGGCATCTAGGTGACTCAGTGGCTAAAGGGTCAGACCTAGAGATGAGAGGTCTGGGGTTCACATCTGGCCCCAGATACTTCCTGGCTATGACTCCAGACAAGTCATTTAACCCCAGTTACCTAACCCTTACTGCTCTGCTTCCTTAGAATTGATAATTTGTATCAATTCTAAGACAGAAGGTAAGGGTTTAAAAAAAAAAAGAAGAAAGTAATGATTAATACAATAGGGAATGAAGAACAGTAGTAGTAGTAAGTAGTAGTTGTCTTTTGGTAACTGAGAAGGACGATTGTCTTTGTGCGTTTTCATCTATGGTGTACCCTCATGTGACTTTGAAGAACAGTGACAAATCAATATTTCCAAGGTTCCTAGTTTGAATGACTGAAGAGCAGTGTAATTACCGATATAAATTGGATAGTTGGAAAAAGGAACTATCTGAGGAATATTATGAGGGGCATGTGACAGAAACGTAGTTCTGGCAGAGTACTGATTCATATCTCATTTGGGCAATGGGAGGAAGCTACCTTTGCCCTTAGAAAGACATATGTATAGTTAGATGTCTGAATCTACCCTTATCACTGACTCTGCACTCCCCAGTTTAAGCAAGGTTAACTTACTTATCTCCCAAATATAACTCACTTGCAAACTAGTTCTTGTTTCAGCTAGAAACGAGGCTTCCTGTTGCACCTTATTTCTCTCCTCACCAGCTCCACCTTTACTAATTTTCTCATTCCTCATCAATTGACTAGTCATTTATTTGTGATGCTTCATGCCTGACTCTTCCTAACTTTTGATTTCAGCTCTATTTTAACTTGGTTTTTAGGCATTCCCTAGGGCTGAACCACTTCCATGTTTCCTGTATTTTGTTCTTTACTTTGCCTTGTGTCTGACAGCCGTGTCTTTTGTCTATCTGTGATTATATCTAGTACTGGCATGAGAGCAAATCAAGCCACTCTCACCTTAGGCAGTAAGCTCCTTATTCCTGGAGGCAGAAATGCCTTTGACAGAATTTTGGGGCAGTAATCAGAATAGTTTGTATTGGAAAAGTTTGCATAGTGTAAGTCATAGAAGATGAAGTTTGAAAAGTAGTGGAAGGTTTTGAAAATCAGTTTTAGAAGTTTGTGTTTTTCAAAACATGATCTCGGGTGTACTGAAAACTTTTGCCACATGTTAGATCTCTTTTTTAATTCATGGAATATTCAATTAAAGTTTTCCTTTACCCCCCCCTCCCCCATAATTCAAGACAAAAATCTTTCTTATTATAACTTGGGTTCAGTTGTTAGAGTTGTTTGAAAGATGTTGTTTAACATTTTATTTATTTTTAAACTGTTACCATTGGTTCCAAGGCAGAAAAGTGATAAGGGCTAGGCAGTGGGGGGTAAGTGACTTGCCCAGGGTCACACAGCTAGGAAATATCTGAGGCCAGATTTGAACCTAGGACCTCTCATCTTTAGGCCTGGCTCTCAATCCACTGTGCTACCCAGTACCCACTTGTTTAATATTCTAAAAAGTCAATTTAATAACATCAGTAAGTTGTGAGTAAACAACCTGGCCTAACTCACTTGATATTGATCAGGTAGTTGGTAAACTTGTCTTTTCTTTAAAAAACAAAACAAACAAGCAAAAAAAAAATCCCTAGGTTCACTTTCTGACTAACCAGAAAATAGGTGAGCCAGTTAAACTCCTGGAATTTCATTGTTATTCTAAGGAAAGCATTTTATAAGGCATAAACATGTGAATTTTATTGTTATAAGTAAGTGAGTGATTGGTACAAAGCAATAGATGCTTTTGGAATTTAGAAGAATGAAACAGTTATGGATTGCAGTGATTAAAGAAAACTGTTAAGCTCCTAAGGAAGAGAGGAAAGAGAAGAACTATACCACAGAATCATATAATGTTAGAGGGCATACTAGTTATTTCAGTTCTCTAATTTTTCAGATAAGGAAACTGAGTTTGAGAGAGAGAGAGGTTAAGTAACCTAGAGTCATTTTTATTAATGCTGCATATTACATTAACTTTTTTGCATATAACATTGAACTTATACATGATTATATCTAAAAGCTTGCAGGCCAGTAAACACTCCAGTTCTTTTTCACATGGACTTCTTTCTAGCAAAAATTTTTCTTTCTTCTTCTTGTGCAATTGGTTTTTTGAACCCAAGTACTAAGCTTTACATTAGGTAGATTAGATCACATTTGGTTAACTGTCTTACTACCTCACAGTGTACTACTCACAGTCTCTTCTAGCCTTTTTCTATCCACAAATTTGATAAACATTCTGTCTATGCCTTCACCTGAGTTATTGTTTAAAATGTTGAACAGAATAGCATTCCCTAGAGTACTCTATTAGAAACCCTCTTCCAGGTTGACATCATTAATTAGTGCAGCTTGTTTCTCCTTTATCTAGAAAAGTGTCAGAAATCTTTATCACATATCAAATATAAAGGAAACTTATCAAATTACTTTCTGAAATCCAGTTATACTGTGGCTAGGACTTTCCCCTGATCTTCCTGTCTACCAAAGGAAATAAGCCTATTATATTCTTAATGAATGCTTGATTCTAGTCAGTCAGAAAACCAGTCTGGAAATGGACATAATTTTCATTACTATATAGTTTGAAATATCTGTCTTTACCTTTTTTGAACACCAGTATCAGCGTTTCTTTATACCTACTTTTTTATTGCCATTTCTATTCTCCATAATTCTTCAGAGACTACTAGAGGCAGTTCAGCATTTTACATTGCATATTCTTTTCAGATGTAGTTAATCTAGATGAATAAAATTCATTAAGTTCAATTAAGTGTTCTCTAGATTTTTCTTTATTTTGGGTTTTAGTTTCTTATTAACTATTTGTATCTATCCTTCCCAGCCTGAAGACTGTTTATTATTAGGAAGATAGTATAATATTAAATTGAGTAGCCCTGCTTTCTTTCATTTATTTGCCCATTCATTTTCTAGTAGTAGTGAATGAATGAACTGGCCCCTGATGGTTATTATAGGATTTGGATAGATAAGATGAGAGAAAGTAATTTAGAGGTTGTGGAATGAGCATAGAATTTTAGAGATGAGGCCACTGAAGACACTAATGTAGTTGGATTATAGTTTTATAGTCAAGGAATAGTGTGAAATACCAGATAGGCCGAGTGAGGCCATTAGGTTTTGAGTGCCAAGAAGAGCATCTTCAGACTTGGTTCTCAGTTTCCTCACATATAAAATTAAGAGGTAATTTGGCTCTAGCTCTAAAATTCAGTATTTCTCATTCTGTTCTCTAGTAGTAAGGATCTAGGAGAGATTTATAAGTAGGGGAATAATATAAAAGTAATATTTTAGAATGATTATTTGGCCAGTGGTGTGCAGAAGGCTTTGGAGGTAGAGAGAGGCCTAAGGGAAGAGAAACCATTTTAGATACTAAAAGAAACAAGTACAGGGTAGTTAGGTAGATTCAGACCTCCTTGTTCTTCCTCTTCACGTAAGATGCTCTATCTCCAGATTCTTGGTATTTTTTTCTCTAGTTGTTCCCCATACTTGGCATGCTTCCCTCCTTATTGCTGCCTTTTTGCTTTCCTGACTTCCTTCAAGTTCAGCTAAAATCTCACCTTCAGGAAGCTTTTCCCAATCCCCCCCAAATTCCGGTGCTTTCCTCCTGCTGATTATTTTTAGTTTATCTTGTCTATAACTCGTTTATATGCAGTTGTTTTCATGTTCTCTCCCTTGTTAGACTGTGAGCATCTTGAGAGGAGGAACTGTTTTTCTGACCATTCTTTTTGTCCCCAGAGTTTAGCAAAGTGCCTAGCATATAGTAGGAGATTAATAAATGCTAGTTGAATGACTGACTGGGTGATAGTGATAGTATAGATAACATGCTTTTCAAATTTGTGGATGACTTGAAGCAGGAAGGGAGAAATTAATAAAGCGATTGCCAGAATTGAACTAGTTAGCCAGTTATATAATTTAATAGAAATAAATGCTAAGTCTAAGGCTGTTCAGGGAATAGAGAGAAAAGAATAATATAATAGATATTTCAAGGAGTTGAAAGGACTTAATAACTAGTCTGAAGGATGGAAGTTCCTTAGAACAAACATTTAAAATTATAGTTTTACTCTGTGACCTTGTGCAAGTCACTTAATGTCTTTGGGTCATAATTTAATTTCCTTATCTATTGACTTGATCCTTATCTGAATTTGGAAAAGACATTCTCCAAAGTCCTTTTCAACCTTAAATTCCATTATTCTATTATTCATAAAATAAAGAAACTAAAAGAGATTTTAGAGATTACCTACTCTAATCTTTTTTTGTTTTAAATGTGAGAAAAGTGAGGCCAAAGATGATTTGCCAAAGGTAATATATAGCAGGTAAATGGGAAGACTTGAATCCAGGTTTCTTAACTTTCAGTTCCATCCCTTTTACTATACCAATTTTTCAATCTTTACATATCCCATAATTATTAATACCATTCTGTTCTCTGTAATGTACTTTATGTTGTATCCTGTATTTTAAGGCAGAAAGCTCATAAATACTGGTAAGATAATACAATCATTTATATATGGAAATACTATTGCACATTCAAAAGATGTGGTTTTGTGCATAAACATTGCTCAATCATTTTTATAGCTGAGTAATTGTTGACATAATAGTGAATCTGTCTACCATTCATACTTTCAGGTTTTTTAATTTCACTTTTAATAAAAATTACTTATTGAAAATGATCATAGTGATTGTTTTCCATATATGTGGGTATATTTGAAAAGAATTTTTGGCCAGGAATCTATTTTAGATATGCACACAATACTTTTGATTTATAATTTTAGTCACTGTTTTCATAGCATTGTCTATAAGACTGCTTCACACTTCTTGATTGTTTAGCTCAAAAAAGAAAAAGAAAAAAATTACTCCTTTTTCAATTACACTACAATTCACTATAGTTTTGATTAGTTGGATCTGGCTGCTCAGTGTGAAGTTTATGCTTCAGTGTGTCTTTGAAGGACACATTCACTTTATGGTTGACCTGCAAAGTGTGAAGCATAACCATACGTTACCTACTTGAATAGCTTTGCTGACATTCATCTTCTTCACATATCTAGCCCAGAGAAATTGAGTTGAAGCAGAGAAAGGGACAGATAAATAATGTCACAGAATTAGCTAATGGGACTGATAGAGAAATTGTTGCAATTCTGGTATGCATTCTAATCTAGTTTCTTTATATATTTGTAGGTATTTGGGATTTTCATATCCTGTTGACCTGAATAGCTTGTTTACTTTTGAGTATAAATAAATGACCCACTAAAGGTTGAAAGACAGGAGAGCCTGAAAGCTGGTCAGCTCCTAGTTGGACCTCATGTATTTGTTAACACATGCTAGAATCAGGAGAAATGAGACCAAAGTTACTGTTAGACCAGAATGTGTATCCTTGCTGTATCCTTTGTTTAGATAGCAGTAAATTGTGGTTGATTTAAGTTCATTGAGTTTCAGGTTTGTTTTTTTTTTAATCTCACATGAATCATAAATGAAATATTAACATATAAGAGTACTGTTTACATGATATTGATGAAGCTGTATTAGAACCCTTATCAGAAGCCTATGGGTGTTAACATTCACATCTAATTTTGCAATCTTCATTTAGGAGTGGAGTTTACTATCAATTTTACCTTTTTGTGTCTCAACAAAGGCTTTGTTTAGATTTTTAGATTCTTTTTTTTTTTAAACCCTTACCTTCCCTCTTGGAGTCAATACTGTGTATTGGCTCCAAGGCAGAAGAGTGGTAAAGGCTAGGCAATGGGGGTCAAGTGACTTGCCTAGGGTCACACAGCTAGGAAGTGTCTGAGGCCAGATTTGAACCTAGGACCTCCCATCTCTAGGCCTACCTCTCAACCCACTGAGCCACCCAGCTGCCCCCAGATTTTTAGATTCTTATCAGCATATCATGGGGATTCTATGTTTATCTGTGTTTCTAAATTTCATGACTACTTCTGACTATGTATCATCCAGGTTAAACATTCTCCAGTAATTATGCTTTCCTGTATTCTCATCATCTTCTGGATCTGATCCACTTTATGTATTTCCTAAAATGTGTTGCCCCAAACTGAATATAGTAAATTAAGTATTGCTTGAGCAGAGCAGAGTATAGTAGCTCTGTCTTTTCTTTTTATCATCTTCTTACTTCATATTAGTTAAAAAGAAGAACAAAACAGGACTTTTTTTGTTCTCCTTAGCATTTATGCTAGCCTCTACTTATTCTGGATTTTATTGTTCCTTACACTCTTGTATTTATCCTCAATTTCTTGTCCTGACAGCTAACTTTTATAAATAAATTTCTAAAATATTAGTTTGTTGATTTTGTAATTTATAGACATTAGCTCAAAAAAGTTCCTAGATTAATCTTAAGGGCTTTGAGTTGACTCTTTCCAATTTCAAGGTTTCATTATGTATTTTAAATCTAAAGGATAGATAAAAGCTGGATGTGTCTAAGTGCATTGACCAGGAGATCAATCTGCTTTTAGTCTCTTTTTAACAGGTTTAGTTCTAGGAGACAGTTTCTTTATTTTTTTTTCTCCTCCTGTTTGTCCTAGATAGGACTTGTCAGTGAACCCCAGGACTGACTGAACTCCCCCCACTTTTCTATATGTAGATGTTTCTTTCTCACCCATCCCCAATTCTTTAGGAGCATACTGTAGAAACCCTAGGTACTGAATTTAACTTCTAGGGGAACAATTTATTATCCGTCAAGAAAGGGAATCCCTCTCTCCCTTGACTCAGGAGACATTTAAATCTCTTAAATGAAACATATATTCAGGAAGAGATGCTGTTATGACTCATTCTCAGCTAGTTATTAGTTGCACAAATTGTGGTTGGTTTAAGCACAAGGGATTCTCTTAGAATGTTGGAGAGGAGAGTGTTAGTTCCTCAGAACCCTTTAATTTAACCCAGAGAAATGAGTGGCTTTCAAAAATGCTATAGTTTGTCCATAATACTACCAAGAGGTGACAAAATGTTCCATTATGTTATCCTGTCAATGATTTGGGAACCCTTAGGTACTTCCCAGTTAGGGAAACATATTATTGGTGTCACCATATATTTAAATGTATGCAGTGGCCAGAGAGAACTATTGCCATGAGCATTTGTCAAGGGAAGCAGTGATAAAGAAAGCCAGTGTTGGGGTCATCAAAAATATATCATAGCAAACTGACCTCATTTGCTTTTAGATTATTAGGGAGCAGTAACTGTAAATTTAATATCAAACAGGTGTGGTTCATAATCTTTGGTGCCCACATTGTTGGTAATATCTCTCCATTGTTCTCTCCTTTAAAAAATTTCATGAACACACACAAAAAAACAAAACCAATAATATTATATGGTGTTTTAAAGCCTAATCTCCCCATAATTTAGAGGCCACCAAGGAAAGATTCTCTTATTGCTGGAAAGACAGACAAGTTATAGAAATTGTAACAATTTGAAGTTCAGACTTTTGGAAAGCCATTATGGAATGGAAGCATTCTCAAATACAGGTAGAACATCTGAGATTTTTGTAGCTTGATTAAAGGGAAGAGAGGGTGTTGATCATACTCATGTACCATTCTTGTCATCTACATTGACTATTTATTGAGACAGAAGGGACTTTTTTCTTTCTCCTCAACTTTTCCCCTAACAATCAAATCAGCAAGCCTTTTACTAAAAGGACTTTCTTTTTAAAAAAGAGCTTTCTTGCCAGGGACTGTGCTAAACTTTAGGAGTACAAATACAAGCAGAAAGAAAGTTAATTCCTCTTCTTAAGTTGTAGTTTACATTCTTATGGGGAAAGGCCACACATAAAAGAAATCTGAAAAGCAGAGTGGGTTGGGGGAAGAGAAAGTACCTGTGTAGGTGGCATGGTGGAGAAAAAAGTCAGGAGTGGAGCCCAGAGAATAATGAAAGAATTAACATAACTCACCTGGCCTTTTTTCCTTAAAATGGAACATCTGTGAGGAACCAGCCAATCAGAGGAAGGGGCTACAGGGGCAGACTATCATTTCAGGTTGAAGAGTCTAGTAGCATGGAAGAGGAAAGTCCATAGAGTCAAGAGTGAAGCCTGTCGAGGAATGAATTAATAATAAAAAACAGGGTACTTTAGGCCCAAGGTAGATCTTAGGTTTAATTCCCTCCTGTTCCTGGATCACTGACTGCTATATCCACCAACATCTTCATTGTTAGTCTGAGGTGGATTCCACATTGCATTGTTGTACCTAGCCAAGACCCAATACTTCCTTTTCCCAAACAACAAAAGTATCTGAGTGTCCAAGTTCTGGGAAGTTATTTTCCTTTTGCCAGAGTCCTGAAAAATATAACTTTTCTTACCAGTAGCCCATAGTTATTCTTCCCTAAGGTGGTGTCAGATTTCTACATCATCTAAGACATAATCCATCTCCCAGGAACATTTTGTAAACCAGCTCTGAAGAAGTCTTTATATTGGTACTAAAAGAGACTGAGACACACAGCTTTTTGTGTCCTTTGCTGTTCTGCGATCAACCTGTTTCCAAATGCTCTTTATGCTCTATATGGTTAGCAGATTACATTTGCTTCTGCAAAGAAGAGGATGTTTATTGTAACCATGTAATTCCTGTTCTTGGCTTAACTTTGTTTCCTACTCCCTGTCCTCCAGCTACATAATCATCTATTGCAACAGCCATCAATAATTATTCCATTTTTAGAAGAAACTTATTATATATACTTAGTAGTAAACTTGTTTTTCTGAAAAGGTATTATATCCCTGGTAGTGTTCCCTTTCTCTTCTCTGATCATTGGACCTCCTTAGTTTTTCTCTATCTGGTTCTCAGGTGAGACTGGAAAAATTGGGAACATCTATTGAAAGCATCCTTAACATATTTAGGGTCCACTTTGTGTCCAGTAAGGCATATAGTTAAATGTACCAAGGGCAAACTGGAGGCTCTTTGCAAGTTTCTCATACCTTCTAAACTCTAGTTGACAGTAGGTTCCTGTTAACTCTAATTATTTATGGTTATACTATCTCATTAGAGGAGCAAGTTAAATAACTGGATTCCAAAAATCTTTTTTTGTTTTTTGAGAAAGAAGGGTACCTACCATAAGTGTTTCTTCAGCTCTGACCAAATATTACTCCGAGTTCTGCTAAGTAACTTAGTTTATTGACTCCTTTTTCTTTTTTACTTCTTTCTCCCTTCTTGTGGGGCATTTAGATTCTACCTTGTGTCTTTTCCTCTCAACTGCTCCCTAAAATAAGTACTCTTTGTTCTTGTTTTCCTGATGTCCTTCAGTTCTTTAATGCTTAACTAGCTAATTAGCATATACAAATGGGGACATTTGCAGAAAATTCACTAGAGGTTACCGTACTTCCTCCCAAAAATAAACATGTAAGGAGTTGGCTTTTTGTCATTGAATGTTTAATTCATTTCTAAAAATGACTTTTTTCCTCCTAAAACAGATAAGTGTAAAACAGGAAATTACTTTTACTGATGTAGCTGAACAACAAAAGAGAGACAAAAAGCAGATTCGAGAGCCAGTAGACTTGCAGAAAAAGAAGAAACGGAAACAGCGTTCTCCTGCAAAGGTAAGAAACAGTTAAGGCATAGGTTTCAACCTATCAATTTTATAAGCTAATGGTCAGTCTTTGAAATTTTGCTATGTAAATTACTTTTCAAGGAACTTTGCTCAAGAGAGATGAACTGGAAGCACTCTCAAATACAGGTGGGACATCTGAGATTTTTGTAGCCTGATTTAACTGAAAGGGAGAGAGGTTATTGGTCATGCTCATTTACCATTCTTCTTGCCATCTATATTGATGATTTATCCAGAAAGAAGTGACTTTTCCCTTTCTCTTTAGTGTTCCCCTCCCTTTCTTCTCCCTATCCCAAGCTTGGTCCATGATAACTCAAGAACTGCAGCCTGCCTTCTCATTATGACTCAAGGAAAGTATATAGGTGGCTAGCTATATTCTTCTTGTTTTCCATTTCTTCCTTGTCCATTGCCATACTCTCTTTCTAATTCCTGTTGGATATCTTTATATCTTTTTCCTCTCCATCTTCTTCTTTCTCTTCCTTTTATATCTGCCTTTTCTCTGTTCTGCATCTTCATTTCCTTATACTTCAGCAAACTGGCTAATGACAGCCAGTGCCAGGTCTCTGGTTAATGATTTGTTTCTCCTTTGTTAAATATTTTTCATAGTTTCTATAAGAATAAATTATATTTCCAGTAACTCAAAACTAGTTCTTTATCATGAAAAATTTGGGGCCCACTGAATTGTGTATCAATAACATATGATTAGTTTCACAAAAACTTGTGCAGGATTTGATTTTCATTATTTTAGCAAATGGCATTCCTATGATTCCTAGAAATAAACATATAGAATTTGACAGATATTTCTGTACTCTCATTCTCTCCTTTTCTCAACATACCCATCATCTGATCTTCATCTTTTTGGAGGGCTAATTTGCATTTGTGAGTCATCAAATTATTTAATTTATGAATTCTGATTTATTTGTGAATTATCAAATTACTTATCTTTAGAATAAAACTATTGGGAAAAATTTTTTTTTAAACTTAACTTTTATATAGTGCATTTTCTGAGCCAGACACTGTGCTAAGTGCTTTACAATTATTATCTCATTTGATCTTCTCCAAAACCCTGAGAATTTAGATAGGTGCAATTGTTATTCCTGTTTTATATGTGAAGAAACTAGGCAAAAAGAAGTTGAGTGACTTTTGAATTCAGGTCTACCTGATTCCAAGCCCATCACTTTCCATTGTGCCAGCTACCTAAATAGTATGTATATTGTACAATTATTTATTAAAAATGATCACTTTTTAAAATAACAATAACTCCTGAGCTCACTGTTGATTTTGGATTTATGATGTCACAATACTTATGTGAATAGCAAGATTTTGTTTCCAGTATGTTAATTTCAACAGACTTCAAATTTCTGAGTATTTTTTGAAGACTTTCCCTTCATTTCCCCTTTCCCTATATTTCCATTTTTGTCAGTGCTGCCTTTTCCCAAGTTCTATATAACCACTCAGATACTATTCAGTTGTTTATTCTTTTATACACTCAATAAACATTTAAACATTTATTAATCAAGGATTTATTTAGTATCTATTACGTGATAGGCACTGGTCAAAGCACTTAGGGTACAAGTATGAAACTGAACCAATCTCTACATGCAAGTAGTTTACATTATAATGAGACAGCTAGTGCATATAATTATTAGGTATACTCTATGATAAAACTAAAAATGAGATAGTCTTTTCTCTTAAAAGACCCGCATTCTCCTGGGGGAAGCATTTGTTTTTAAGTCAGGGGTCCTTAACTTTTTTGTTTAACAGCCTATGAAGACTTTCTTAGAATAATGTTTTTAAAGAAATTCATAGAGTTATAAAACAAAAAGCAAATATATTGAAATGCAGTTATCAGAATATATTTTTAAAAGACTCCTGCTTAAACCCTGCTATAAGTAAAAATGAAATATATACAAAATAAGTAAAAAACTTATTTCAGAGAGAACACTAGCATTGAAATCACCTAGGTAGGGCAGTAGACAATGCTAGGCTTCAGTTGCAAAGACCTGAGCTTCCATCCTTACTTGACACTTACCAGTAGAGTAACCCTGGGCAAACCACTTAACCTTTCTTGAAAACTCAGTTTCCTCATCTGTTAAATGAGGGAGTTGGAATTGGCTTTAGTGCCCTCTAAGGGCTTTTCAGGATCTAAATATGTGGTTCCATGAACGGGAAAGGTCATGGAAAGCCTTACATTGAAGGTGGTAGCACTTGAACTAAGCTCTAAAGGAAGCTAAGGATTATGAAATAGGTTTGAGGTGGTATGGACTTCAGACATTTGTAGGGGGTGAGTTGAGAATAGGTTGTGCAAAGGAATATGGAGATGGGAGATAGATGTGGGTAAAGAACAGTAAGTTGGCCAGTTTGGCTGGAAGGTATAATCCATAGAGTAGTGATATGTAGTGATGTTGGAAAGGTATATTGGATCAGATTTTAATGCCAAAAGGTGGAGTTTGTCTCTTACCAAGGAAGCAATAGGCAACAACTGCAGCTTTATAAGCAAGATAGGAATATGATTATGCTTGTGTTTTAGTTGTGTTGATTTGGCTGTTGTGTGGAAGAAGGATTGAGTAGAGGAGAGCCTGGAGTCAGGGAGACCAATCAGAATATAGTTGTAATGATTTAAGTAAAAAGCGTTACATCCTTCAACTAGAGTTGTGCCCATGGATATAGTCAGAAGAAAATGAATTTAGATACATTGTGGAAGTAGAATTGTCAAGGCTTAACAACTTACTGGATTTATAGAGTGAGAGAGAGTGAAAAGTCAGAAATGGCTCTAGGATTTTGGACCTGAATTAAACAGTTACTAGACTTCGTAGAAATGGGGAAATTAGGAAGAATCGTAGGTAGGGGGAAAGATGATAAATCTGTTTTGGACAAGTAGAGTTTGATATGAATATACAACACCCATTTGAAAATGGCCATTAGGCAGTTAATGATGCAAGACCAGGACCCAGGAGAAAGAAACACTAGGGCATCATCTGTATAGAGAAGGTAATTGAACTCCTGGGAGTTGATAAAATCTCTAAGTGAGAATATAAATAAAGAAATGAGGGAAGAAAAATTATATTTTAAAATCTTTGCCATATTTTATGCCCAAGATATTTACAAAATAGAAATTTAAAGATCATATTTTAATAATTCTAAACTCAAATTTGTTGAATTTATTTACTTTGGTAGATAGTACCTATTGACTATATCGTGCAAGAAATGTTGAATATTTCTAGAAGTATTATTAAGTATTTAAGGAGGAAAAATCTGATTGTCCTTTATGCAGTTAATAGATTAAAAATTAAGTGCATTAGATATGAAATTGTGAGGAATTTCCTTTTAGTCATAATTTCAAGTATTTATTATTGGCCTTTTTCATTGTATTTAGGCTTGTGTTCAGGGTAAATTAGATGGTCACAAGAAAACAGAACTACCTAACTTTTTTTTTTGCTTTTGTTTTCTCTGTTGCCAAGGAAGATCATTTTTGAATTGAAAAGGGCAGGACAAAGATAACTAATAGGTCATTAAAAATCATTTTAAGTAAGGAGATAATAAGAGAGGAGTAGCTGCCTTTTTATATAAGTTTAAATTTCCGGGCTTAAATGAAATATGAAAAGGATTTTGGAAAATGTGATTTTGAACTACTTTCAGTGATCTTTGAAAAGTCATGGTCTAAAAAAAAGTTGTTGGAGTTCTAGAGGCAAGCAAATGTCTTGATTTTTGAAAAAGTAAGAGAAGAAAATATATAATGTTTTATTTTTATTTTAATAACAAATTTCCATGTAAGTTTTCCAAAGTTATATGATTCATGTTGTTTCCTTCCCTTCTTCCCTCTCCCCTCCAGAGTTGACAATCCCTCCCTTCTTCCCTCTTCCCCTCCAGAGTTGACAAGCAGTTCAATCTGGGTTATACATGTATGAGAGGGAAATTTATTTAAAAATCCCAGTGAACTGGACTTTAAGAACCACTGGGGTATTTTGTTTTCCTAACTCTGCTTATCTAGAATGTATTATTAAGGGAATAGTTAATAAACTTCTTTAAAGGAAGTAATTATCACAAAGAACTGGCATGTCTTCATCAAGAATGTCATGACATATTATTCTCATCCCTGTTATTGATAAGGCAATCAGCGGAATGCTGATACATAAAATTTACCTAAGATTTTAGCATTTGACACAGTTTTTTTGGGCTGTTCTTATAGATAAGTCGGAGAGATGTGGAATAGATAATATCTTGAAGTGGATTCAGAGCTTTTTGGCTAGTTAGACCCCCAAAATAGTTATCATTGAGTTTTTTAATAATCTAGAAGTATCTAGTTGAGTTTCCCCACTGTACCTGGCCTTATGCTGTTTGACATTTTCATCAATGACTTTTGGATATGCTTATTAAATTTGAAGACAACATAGAACTGAGAGATGTGAATAACATGTTGGATAAGAGTTTTGATTCAAAAAGACCTTGATAAGCTAGTTGGTTCAAATTGAATAACATAAAACAATAGATAAAATGAAAAATCTTATGCTTAGTTTAAAAAAATCTACTTTATAAGTATAAGATGGAAAAAGTATGACTAGATACACTATTCAACCTGAAAAAAAGATCTAGTTGATTTAGGAATATTTGATCATAGATGTAGAGCTGTACAATATCTTTTAGAGCTCATTTAGTTCACCCCCCCTCATTTTTTAGATGACAAATTTGAGATCCAGAGAGGGTAATTTGTCTAGGATCACATAGTTAGTAGTTGCTCATGAGATTTCAACTCAGGCCCTTTGACTACAAGGTCTGCTCTCTTTCTACTCTACCACACTGCCTCCTTTGTAGTAGAATGGATACTCAAAATTAGTGATCAGGATAAAATTATAGCTTAAAAAAAAAGTGAACGTGTTCTTAGGCAGTATTAAGAAAGGTATAGTACTCAGAGCAAGGGAAGTGATAGTCTCACTGTATTGTGCCTTTATCAAACCATATCTGAAGTATTATGTTCTTATGTTTTAACAATATTTGTGGATATCTTGAGGAGGACAACCAGGCATAACCACGTGAAAATCATTTGAAGGAGCATGGGACATTTAACTTGAAGATAAATGCTTTCTGAAGGATTGTCAAACACTAGAGTTATTTCATTTAGTTCTGAAGGGCAGAACTAATGCAGAGGAAATTGCAGACTTAGGTTTGATGGAAAGAAAAATTTCCTAACAGCTATTCTGAAGAAGAAAGGATTAGTAAATGGAGTTAATGAGTTCTTTACTAGAAATCTTCAAGTGAGGGCTGAATGATCATTTATTGGGAATAATGTTTTAGAAGGAATTCTTGTTCAGGGACAGACTAGATTTGCTGGCTTCTCGAGTCCTAACCAGTTCTTAGTTTCTGTGATTTTGGGTGAAATTATTAAATAAGATTGAATGAATGAAATAAGTATTTATTAGGTATTTACTTTGGTCCCAGAACTAGGGACACAAATACTAAAGTCAAATGGTGTCAGTTTACATTCTTAAAAGGAAGAGATTGCACATATAGGGGAATTGGAGGGCAAGGTGTGGGTATTTTGCACTGGATGGTGATGAGAACTCTCTGGGGGTTGGAGGAAGTTGGTGGTCGATTAACATACCTTCTTCACAAACAGATGGTAGCTTTGATTTAGTTAAGGATCTAAAACTGTAAAGTGTTTGTGATGATAGGGTTGGGTAGAAGGTATTAGAACTCAATGAGTTGTAATTTCATACTGTTCTGAAGGCCCACTGTTTTTCCATTTCATTATTATAAAAGCCATATCAGTTATAGACTTATAATTCTCATTTGTGTGATTATATGTTGTAAGGATACTTTGGATTCTTGTGGCTTTATCTCCATGATATTCACTGATTTAGATTTGGGAACCAGGGGACATAAAGCATGTTTGTAAAACTTTTAAGGTAAAAAAAAAAACACCAGAATTTGTACATATACATAGAATCATAGGTTTAGATCTATAAAAGATGTTATAAGTTACGTGATCAAATCCCCTCAATTTGTAGATGTGGAAACAGGCCCAAAGAAGTCAAATGTGTGCCAAAGGCCACACAGGTAAAACAGACAGATAATCATTCTAATTTAATTGCTCTCTCACCAAATCCAACTCTTTAGAGGAGTATTTTAAGTCACCTTTGGAGGTTAGCTGTTGATAGTATTTTTGGACCTCTTCCTTTATATTTGATTTTAGAAGCTATATAACTTTTTTGTTTAGTAAGTTTGATTTCTAGAAATAACCAGTGGTAATTTTGATGAAGGTTTGTTTACTAAAATAGGTAATACTCTTTTGATCATAAATGTTACTGTAATTTGTTGAGATCAATTACTTTGGGTTATTATGAAAGTAATTTCAAAAGTGTTTTTAGGAATGGCTACATTATTGGAATAAGAATGTAACCAGCATGTGTAGAAACACTGAAAAATTATAAAATACAATGAGATTCTTTTCCCCCTAAACCTATTCCTTTTGACTTCATTATTTTAATTAGTGGCACTTTATGTCATCTTTAAATTCTTAAACTCTACCTTTTTGGTTACCAAAGCTTGTTAATTATAGCTTTGGAATAAGTTTTTCACATATGCCCCTCATTGCATCCATCTGGTAACTATTGCAATAGTTTTTTTATTTGAGGCCAATCTAGGAATTCAACAGACTGAGGTTTAAGAGGATTGACCCCTATCATTGTATTTTGAGTTTGACCTTAAGTCACTTAATCTTTGTGGGCCTCAGCTATCTTATCTGAACAATGGAGGTATTCATTCTTGTACTAACTTCATGCCAGTCGTGAGGATATTGCTTTAAAATTTGTCAAACACGATAGAAGTATGGAATTATTTTTATTATTATTATGTAGATCAAGTTATAACATATTATACTTTTCTAGATAAACTGGAACTAAACCTATTAAATGCCTGAATTGTATTTTAACCATTTTTGATACAGTTTTCAAAAATGCATTGTATTCTTAAACAAAATATTTGCCAAATATAAATCATTTCTTGATGATTTTTTATATACATTATATATTATATATACAGGAGTGCCAATTGAATTTACTCTGTATAGGTATAAATTAGGTATAAATTGTCATGCTTTTTGATTTCTTGACAGCTTTACATTGTTCTCCCTCCCAAATATCAGACCGAGTTGCCTTTTTGGTGGTTGTTATTGTGCCTATCTCTATCACCTCTGCTTTTTTTTTTTTTTAAGTCATTGCTTCTAATCTGTTGTGGCCTAGGAAAATTTGTAATCAAGCTTGTTAGAATTAAGCATAAAGCTATGTAGATATTGTTTGAAGGCCTCCCTTGGTAAAATTTGTGAATTTATTGAGTTCTCTTTTGACTTCTCAAAGACAATTTTGTGATTCTGTCCTGCTTTTGCACTGTGTTCCAGAGAGTTATGGTTGCTGGACAAGTGAATTATGAACTGGGTGATATTAATATAGCAACTTTACTTTTGGCAGATGGTTTGATTTCAATTATCACAGCTAACTTGCTGCATGTTATTGAGTAAGCCATTTTATTTGAGTCAAAAAATCTGTAAATTAGGATATAACATTACCTTTTCAAAAGAATTTAATGAAATTTGAGTTACATTTATAAAATACAAGTTTCCTTATACATAAATAACATAAATAATAATTATTATTATCTTGCTCCATAATTTCAAAACAATTTACGAATCTCTCCAATTTTCACTTCTAATAAAAGAGTGTATTGGACATTTTGGTCACCGTTATGTATTCTAGCATGTCTCTTTATCAGAAGTAAGAATTAAACATATCTAGTATAGTACTTAAGGTAATTTAGAACACAGTGGAGTGATTGTAGGTCACAGTGAACTTTGGAGAGAGCAACATACTACAGGTACAAAGACTTTCAGAAAGTACTTTCCTACTGGCCATTCTGAAACTGATTTGTTACATTGTCTTAGAATTTCCTGATATCAACAGTTTATCAATAAAGATTTGTCAGACTGTTTGGAGGAGGACAAGTAGAGGAAATTATATGAAGAACTAAAGTGTTGAATAAAAATATACCAGTGCTTATTTTTCAGGGACATAGTATAATAGAGGTTGGTTGAATTGAATTCTAGCATTATGAAGAGTTGAGATTATTTGGCTAAGTAAAATTCTGATAATGAAATTAATTCTTGAAGCTTAAATTAGTTTTGGTGAAAATCTTTTTAAAATGTATTAATTAAATACTCTCCTAATTTAATAAACTGGACATGCAGAATATAATCTGAGTTATTGTTATTAATAACAGTTACTCTTAAATTTAGTAATGTCACCAAACTTGAGAGAGTGTTTTAGGATTTAGTTTGTTCTTTGACTGAATTCCTATATATTGATGTATTATAGATTATAGTTTTATTCTTTCCAGTTTTGGTGGCTACTGAGTTATTTCAAGGCTTAGCTTTCCTTTTAGCTAAGTATTTTACAGAGTGGAGTATTGTGTCATTTCTTTCCTGCCCTATTGATTCCTTCTAGGGCTGTGAAGGTGGTATTGCTTCTTCTGTCTTCTACCTTATGAAGCTTGTTCTTACATTTAGCAGATCCAAGTCTTCCTTCTTCAGTTCTTACTCTAGCAGTCTTTGATGAAGTTGGGCTCAAAACCTTTAAACTTATTTTGGATTGGAGTATGACAAGCCTTTTCATTTTTGAATATTCCATAATTTTGAGATTGCCTAAAGCCCACTGGATAAGAAGAATGTTGTTGCAATGGAATCTTTAAGGAAATTTGGTCACCAATTAAATAATCTAAAGCATTTAAGGGAGGGAGGCTGAGGGAGAAGGAAAATGTTTATATGGATGGGCAAGTATTTTTGAACTATTTAAAGTGGTTAAGGATGTGAAGTCATTATGATGATGCTTTCTCTAGTCATCTTTGGAATACTCTGCCTATAGTTAAGTATTGCTAAGTTTGTCATTGTTTTTAAATGTAAAGAAATAACAAAATTGGACATTTAGTAGCTCCTTCAAAGTTTAAGATAAAATTTCTCATAGAAATGATACTTTATTTTATTATTACATATGTAACATTTCAGTTTTAGGCTTACCAGATAATTTGCATAGACTAGTTTTTGAAGGAGTTCATTTAGTATTGCAAATTATATATGCTGTTTAAAAATCATTCAATAGAATAGATTTTGTTTAGAGGAATTGAGAAGGTGTTGGGAAAGATTTGCACTCCTTTGTAAGAGATAAGCAGTTGCATCCAAGAGAAAAACTGAACCATTTTGAGAAAGTTAGATTTCAGTCAGAAGATATTTATAGTTCAGCAGTCAGAAATTAGTATCTTTGAATAAGGTAGGACAGGGTGCCTTCATCTGAAGAAAAAATACAGTAGACCCATGAAAAGTATTGAAGGGTTTGAGCTGGAAATATCTTTGATAAAGCCTCCCAGTGGTTATGCTAATTAATAACAGATTAGCTAAAGATAACACAATTTTTTGTTTTCTTTTTTGTTTTTTATTTTAACCCTTACTTTCCATCTTAGAATCAATAATAATGTATTGGTTTCAAGGAGAAGAGTGGTAAGGACTAGGCAATGGGGGTCAAGTGACTTGCCCAGCGTCACTCAGGAAATGTTTGAGGCCAAATTTGAACCCAGATCCCTGTGACTCCAGGCCTCGAGCTCTATTCACTGTGCTACCTAGCTGTCCTAACATAATAGTTTTCTAAAAGTTTTTCCTTTGCCAATATAATCTTGGCTTTATTTTGGGTATCTGTCAACAAATTTGTTTTGATCAAATAGTTTAAAAACGATTTTCAAATCTTAAGTGTCAGGTATAATGAGATGTACCAGGTGTGTAATGAAAGTATTATTCATAACATCTTTCAGTTTTCCAGGTTAAGGGAAGCCTGGCTAATAGGCTTTCATAACAGGCACCATTATTTGCTTAGTGACAGGATCCAGAATTGATCCAAAACACTTAGGAAAATTATTACTATCTTCTTGTGACTTCCCAAATTCCCAAATCTTTGAATAATGTTGTAGTATACTGTTACAGATTGTGTATGTACATGTTGGTAGAATTATATGAAATCCACTGCCATTCTTTTTCTCAGTTCATCTCTCCATGACTGATGATTTGGCCTTGAAGCATTATGGGTCAGTTTTTCACTTCACCTGGGGCCCAAGTTCCCTGATTAATTTGCATGGATATTTGTGTAATTTTGCATGACATATAAACTGAACTCTCCATAATATCTTATGATAAAGTAAATTTTTAAAATTTAAGATGCTGGAGAGAAAAACATATATATATATGTATATGTTAAGAGAAGCTGACAAGAAGGCAGTAGTAAAGTTTTAAGGAACAAGTTTTCAAGCAGGGGATCAAAATGTATTAGTAGATCTCAAAGCCTTACTACTATAAAAAGCTGGTTGCCTCTGCCAAATTAATTTCCTGTCTTTGGTTTGCCAGCACTTTCAACAGGAAGGAATTGAAGCCTACATTGACACTTTGCTTGCTCCACCAAGGTACTTTAATGACGGTACTCAGCACCTCCCAAATATATCCAGTGCTTTGGAGTTCATTATGGACAGTAAAGAGAGAACGGTACTTGATTTGGATATTGGTGGGTCATATTATGAGTTAGAAAGCCATTAAGTACTACAGTATAGTTCTGAGAAAGGATTACAGAATCTAGGGGAAATAAGGAGAATTGTAAAATGCAAATAACTCATCTTGTGATTTTGTAGACTACATTCTTCTTTCACCATTTTATACTACCCTCGTTTTTCTTGTAGAATATGACTTTGCAAAGTTATTTTTCCATTTATTCAAACTTATCCCTGAATAGGAAGAAAGATTGAATTAAAAATTAAAAATATTAAATAGAGAACAACTAAGGAAATCCTTTCTATGTGTTGTCAGATTTATAAGTATACTAGTTCCTTGCTTTTACAATGTACTCATGGCAAAGATGATACTTTTATAATTTTACATTCAAATCTGGATCTTTAGTAAAAGTGTTGCCACCAATGCAAGAAAACAATGACACTAGAACCCTCTGACTCTTCATAAAAGAGCCTTTGCAGGCAAGACTACAACATCCATTTCACAGGCTTTATTTCCTTCAAAGAGTTAGATTTTCTTTGCCGTTGCTGTATCACAGAAGCTATCAGGCTACCTTTTTTGGGGGGCAGGGGGCACTTAGATTTGTGATCAGCATATCTAAAAAAGTTACTGGTGCACTACTTAATTTTTAGTTGGGCTTTTCAGTGGATATTTTAGTTTATTCATATTTTATCTATTTCCTTTTTGCTGGAATAGGTTAGACCAGTATTTTAAAAATAGATTTGTCATCTTCCTTTGGTATTCATTTTGATATTCTATTAAATTGCATATTACTCTGTGTATAATAGAGTAATACTGCATTTTACTGTGTGACTTTGGAGTGGTTAAAAAAAATTTAAGCCAACTGGCTAGAGATGAAACTACATACTTACTGATTCTTTTCAGGAAATTATATAGTACCCACCACCATTCTTCTGCTAAACACTTCTCTCCATGACTTGGTGATTAGCTTTTTAAATATTGTGGGTTAATTTAGTAGTTTGCTTGGAGCCCAACTGACCTGTTTAATTTTTATGATTATTTGCATCAAATAAGTTCCATTAAAACAGTGTAGACTAAACTCTCCATATACCTTAAGATAAGTTAAATTTAAAAAAAATTAAAAATTTTCTTATCTTTCCCTTCTAGTCATTGCATTTTTTTCTGAAGATCTCACCTATTCTCCATATCCATTCATTTTCATGACTTTTTCTGACCTTAGTATCTTTTCATGCGTCCTCTTGTCTAGTTTTTTAAAATTGTTTTTAGCTTCTTGCCTTTCTATGTTTCATTCCCTTCTGCTTTTTCAAATATAGTTGTACAGACTTTTTATAAATGGCTTAGAGGCATTCACTTAGAGGCATTAAACTATTGTTCCTCCTGGGAACTTACTCCTAAAGCAATATTTCCCTGAGGTCCAGACCAGCCTGAGTTCTAAGATACTTGGAGATATCATGTTGATTGTCTCTGTATCCTTTCTTCCCATTGTCTGAAATATCTTAGGAATTTTAGTAGCAACAAATGAGAAAATCTGAGGTAGCCCTAGGAGTCCTGTACCAGAGTTCATTTCAGATCCAGCCTCAGAGTGACCTGAAAAGAAAACTCAGATAAGAGGAGGCTTCAGTGCACTTAATCTCATTCAGCTTCTTAATGATACTATACACTGATGCTAGATTAATCTTTAAAAAGCTACTTTCATGTCACTCTTTGGCTTCAGTTGCTTCTCTTTATCTTGGGCTTAAGTCTCAATTCTTTAGCCTAGTATTCAAAACTCTCCATAACTGGTCCCATTCTCCTTTCCAGTGACATTTTCCACTCCTCAACCAAATCCTCTATTTCAGTCATTATTTTTTACTTTTATTCATTTTGCCTGAAACATGCTATGTACAATCCTACTTTTGCTCTCACTGTTTCCCCATCTATAAATAATACTCAGTCTTGCCTTATCTGCCTTCTACAACTTTTCTATTCCTTAAAGTCTAACTTAAGACCTCTTTTTCCCCATGAAGCCTTTTTTGACCATTGTATCCCAAAGTGATCACTGCTTCTAAACATCTAAATGTGTATTGTGTGCCATTTATTTGGCACATATGCTGTCTTTAATAAAAACAATGATAAGTATTTTACTTTTCATATCTGTGTTACACATTCTTATTAAGGTTATAAAATTATGAGAGGGATCATGTTCTTATTAAATCCTTTACAGAACATAACAAGTTGTTATATATAATGTTAAAAATAATATAGGTTAAATGAATGAATTGGATTAAGAATCATACAAAACAGGAGCTTTTGATGGAAGCAAATCTTTAGACATCTGAGTGTCTTAGATTCCTACTCAAACTTAACGTTGTATAACTTATGACTTCTTTTTAATTTTCAGGTGGGAAATAAAGTAGTGTAGATAATTCAGCTGAGTAAAAGAGCTAATATTTGTCAGTATTGCTGATATGTAGGAATGTTACACTCTATGTTATTTTAGAGAAGTCATAACTTCTTGGTTTTGTATTCCAAGTGATAGTACTTATACAAGAGACAAGATTCTTGGTTTGTGTCAGGATGAGAATTTGAATGAAAAACACAGTAATGCTATTATAATGACTAAGAGCATCCAGAACTGTATCACCTAAAAGTATGTGAGCTTGAGTTAGCTAGCCAGCCTGTTCTCATTTGTTGGTCTAGTCAGATTTTTACTCCCCCTCTAAATTTTAGTCCATCTTTAAGTTTGAAAATGCTTTTAATAATTCTGCCAAGGTAGTTGAGGAAAGATGTTTTCTTTCATATTCTCTGGTGACCATCGTTTTGCATTGAAATAGGTAAAATGGCATTTTTTTAAATGAATATTTATGTAAATTTTAAGAAGTTTTTCTTTTTTTTTTTTAAATAGATCCTTACAATAAATGAGGATGGATCACTTGGTTTGAAAACCCCTAAATCTCATGTTTGTGAGCACTGCAATGCTGCCTTTAGAACGAACTATCATTTACAGAGACATGTCTTCATTCATACAGGTATTTCTGTCTTAAAATGGGCTTATGGTGATTATTTTTTTCATCAGCATTGATAAAAATGTGTTCTTAGAAATCAGAATTGTAGTCTCTCTTAAATGTAATTTCTAAGAACTCATTAACTTGAAATAAATATTTTATTATAAACATACTAGTATCAGTTGGGGATAGAAGGGCGGAGAAGGAGGCAGGGGGTAAAAAACTATTTGTTATAGATATGTAAAATGACAGAAATAATGTTTTGTACATTTTTTTCCACTTTATGAGAAATGAATGAGAAATTTATAGTTCAGTTGCTATAATTAGCCCCCATTTATAACATGTGTTCTTGATACTTACTTAGCCTGATATCTTTTTGCTTAGATAAGTGAATAAAAAATGCTTATTCTCTTCCAAATCTCAATTTAGTGTTATGCTAGCCCCTTTCTCCTTTGAGAAATTAGATCCATTTTTTAAAATCACATTTCCATTTCCGTATGAATGTGAGTTCTAAGGAAAAACTTGATGAAATGAAATCCTATATATGGTTAATGAAAAATATCCAGGATTTGTGAGAGAATGAGCTGTAATTTACTCAAGTTTAGACTTCTAAAGTACACTCTTCCTATAAATTGTTATTTTCAGTAACTAATTTATGGATGTGAAATTATTTTAAGGTGAAAAACCATTTCAGTGTAGTCAATGTGACATGCGTTTCATACAGAAGTACCTTCTACAGAGACATGAGAAGATTCATACTGGTGAGTGGCACCCTCATTAGAGGCATTTAAAAATTGATATACTAAATTAGGGAAAGTTTTAAGCAAGTATTAACACTAATATAATCTGTTGTTTTATAAGTTGAATCATTGTTAAGTAAAAAAAAGATGAATTGTAATTTTGCCCTATTTTTTCCTTTAATAAGTAGATTTTGACTTATAATTGCATATATATCATAGTCCAATAAATTATTTTGAAGCAACAGTCCATATTAAGCAATACACAAGTGTAATACCAAAGAACATGTCATAAAATTAGGTCCTTTTAAAAAAAGTCATTAAGGCTTTTTCATTGAACTCCTCCTCAAAACATTTAAAGTATATAAGATTTTTATTGATGATAATTAGAAACATAAAAACTAGAGGTAAAAGGGATTCTCAAGGTCATTTCATCTAACTTCATTTTACAGATTAGAACTCAATGTCCAGAGAGGTTAAGTGATTTGTCCAAGGTCACACTGCTAGTTTGTGAAGGGCAGAGTTTATATAAAACTCCAGACCTCCTCACTCTGCTGCTCTTGTTTTTTGTCTTGACTTCCTCCAGTTAACTTGATGAGAATTGGTCAAAGCCTCTAACCTGAGATGTATTTTGATTTAGTAGTAGAAAAATCCAGAAAAAATTGAATGTGAATCTCTTATGAATTTAATTCTCTTTTCATTTTGATCATCATTGGGCAATGGCTCCTAACTATGGAGCTTTATGCTTCTTAGCCAATTAGTTAATCATCTATAAACAAACATTTGGGAAGCCTAGGGAAGGTCATTGTTTAACACAGGGTTTCTTAACCTTTTTTTGTGTCATGGACTTCTTTGGCAGTCTCATGGAACCTATGGATCCCTTCTCACAATAATATTTTTAAATGAATAAAATACACAGTATAACAAAGGAAGACAATTCAATTATATAGTTACCAAAATATTATTTGTTTTAAAAGTTTACATATTCTGGTTTAAGAAACCCTGGTTTAAAGAAACCCTATTGTAAATCCTTTTAAGTATGAATGACCACCTCCTAATTTATTTGATTTATACATTTGGATTTTAATTTTTGAGGTTTTCATGTTTTCAAGGAACACTCAAACTTTTAAACTAAACATTTAAAAACAGTTTTAATTTCTGTGTGTTTGCATTTATGTTTTTATTTATAAACCAAGTTTCATAAATTGTTCTACATTTTGTTGCATGACTTTGATACCTTCATAAGCATGGTAAGATATAGAGATATTTTGGGATTTTAATCCAACTCTTGGCCATTATCATTATTAAAAGAAAATAGGAAAACCTATGAATGACTATACTCTTGTTTGGTTGTAGCATTTAAATCAGTATTGTTAGTAATATATGTGCAAATATTGGAAAATTAGTTGAGGAGTGGAGTCACACATTTCTGTGTGTTTTCTGTGTGCATCTGTGTATACATGTGTGTGTGTGTGCTGAGCAAACAAGAACATGCAAATATTCTGTTATTCATTAGGACTCTCAAATCGTACTGTCAGCAGGGCCAGTTGAAGAAGATAGTCACATAGAAGCTTTTCTTCTTTTCATTTTATTTCAGCTTCCTTAACCCTTGAAACAAAGAGATGTGAATGTAGCTGCTTTGCTTGGACTTGAGCTCCACAGACAGAGATCTATCACTTTATTTAATAAGATTGTTTTGTATGGCACTTTGCCTACAATTCTGAATTTTACTAGTATAATTCTGAAAAGAGCTGAACATTCATTTGTCCTTGTTTTTTTAAAATACCTTTTACCACGAACTTCATTAAAAGAAACATTTTACCTACTGGAAAACAGAAAAACACTTAAATCCCTACTGAGTTTTGGAAATGTCTTTTATCTCCATTTAATTTTTCTTCTTTTCCCCATCTCCCCTATTCTAACCATGGATAGATTCAAAACTTTCTGAATTGGAGACAAATATTTGTTCTGTGTTGGGTTTCAAAATAGTCTAGTTTCCTAAACACTTTTAATTTTTTAGATTGATTGTGTGTGAAATAGATTATTTACTTGTTGGGAGATCACAAGTTGACCTATGACCAAGACTTCTCTGGGAGAATTTGCATGTTCTCAGCAGAAGCATACCAATCTCAATTTATGGATTTTATTTCTCTGAGACTTAATAACATTGGGACAGGAAAGAAGAAGCAAGTGAAGTGAAAAAAGAAAGAAATTTTCTTATAATTTGAAGAATCTGAAAATCTGGGTTGTAATAAATGTTGACAAAGAAGATGAGAGGTACACAAGGGTACTATCATGATTTGATTTTACCATGGTCCCTTAAGAAGATGGCTTTCAAAAAAATGCTTTTACCTTTGCATGCATTTTTTTTCTTACAGGAGGAAACTGATATTACTGGGGATGTAGTTTATTACTTTGATCCGCTTAATTTATATATAAATAACATAAGAATCAAAGCCTTGATTTGTGATCAAGGAGGTTGTGGAGGCCTGTTATAGGTTTATAAGTAGAATCCTGTTATGTTGATATATGATCTTTGTTGTTTGTTTTGTACCAGTCAGATCCAGTACTTTGTCTCTGTTCTTGAATATTTCTTTTGATTGTAATTATACTGCCTTTAGTAAATATATATACATTCATTGAAATTTCTTTGATAATAGAACTGACACCAAAACATTTCTTGTGTTAGTTGTCTTTAAAGTTAATTGGTTGCTCTTTGAAAATACCAAATGTGAATGGAGTCAGTATGGAAAGAAAAATACATCTCAGATGTATTTTTTCAGTAAACATTTTTTAAAAATAATGTAGCCTTACCTTTACTTTAGCCACACAAGTGCACTGTTTTCCCCTGTCTTGATATGAACTTCTTTCCCTTTATTACACCTCTCTTTTCGCATGCTCAAAAAACAAAACAAAACAAAGCAAAACATTTCAAGATCATTGGATACATATAATTCATTCAAAGGGATTAGAAAACATTGTAAAGACTTTTGGTATGGTCTTAGGGCCAAAACTTAGTTTGTTTAATTTGGTATCCAAATTAGATTTTGGTTTCAGATAGGAAGCTTTTGTAGCACAACCTAGAAATAGACACCTTCTTTCCCTACACTAGGACTGACTTAATAGACAAGCAAAATAGGTACCAATTTGGTACTGCGTAATTTGCTATAAGAATTCAAAGTACTCAAAAGGTTATCTAACCCCCATATTTCAGGAGTATAAGATCCCATGGCCAAAAGAAATATCTCTCATCCATTGCTCAAAGACTGAAATTCCCTAAGTGAATTGCATTCCATTGGTTTAAAGCACTTTCTACTAAAATGTAGCTTTTGTGAAGTTTTTATCAGACAATTTTGTTTTGGAATTTCATTGCTCTTTCTGAGGATAGTTTTTTGAGAGGTAGAAGAAAGTATGAGAGCCTTTAATATTCTAGGACAATTAAGGGGCCTTGAATTACTGAAGACAAACTTTCCATTCTAAATAATTTTGCTTAGATACAACTGTAGCTTTGCTGCTCAAGTGCATCCTGAAGTTAAATATTGATCTTACCTGGTAAACATTTACTTTATGATCAGGTGTTTAACTATGAGCCTTCCCTTTTGCAGGCATTTTCAAAATGCCAACCAAATAAATAAGATAATGTTTATTTTGAGTCTTTTAAAGGCTTAATTTACTGTCTTACTCATCATGTTATTTTATTATGTATAAAAAGCTTCCAGACTCTTTGCTTTTGGAAATCAAATTTGTCTGCTTTCAATGAGGTGAAAATATTTTCCTTTATTCTTCTTCAATTTTTCTAAGCTAATTTAACCACCAGATAATAGACCATTAAGTAGTTATCCTTGGAGCCTGTTTCTAGGTTGTGTTTTTTTTTTTAAGAGAGTTTGGCCTTGATGCTTTAATTACTTTTTTTAAACATTATTATTTTTTTAGACTATTTTTCCATGGTTACATACTCTTGGAGCTGATAAGCAATCCACTGGTTTATACATGTCTTGTTACTAAAAACTCATTTCCATATTATTCATATTTGTAATAGAGTATTCTTTTAAAAACCACAACCCTAAATCATATGTTTTTCTTCTGCATTTCTACTCCCATAGTTCTTTCTCTTGATGTGAATAGCATTCTTTTTCATAAATTCCATGGGATTGTTCTTGATATCTGCATTGCTATTAGTAGCAGTCTATTACATTTGATTGCCCCATAATGTTTCAGTTACTGTGGACAATGTTCTCCTGGTTCTGCTCATTTTACTCCACATCAGTTCATGGAGGTCTTTCCAGTTCTTCTAGAAATCAAGTAGTTCATCATTCCTTAGAGCACAATAGTATTCTATCGCCATCATATGCCACAATTTGTTCAGTCATTCCCCAGTCAAGGAGTCAAGGGAACCCCCCAACCCCCGTCCCATTTTCCAATTTTTTGCCACCACAAAAAGCACAGCTTTAAATATTTTTGTACAAACTTTAAAAAAAATCTCTTTGGGGGTACAAACTCAGTAGTAGTATAGCTGGATCAAAGGACATGCAATCTTTTTAAAGCCCTTTGGATATAATTCCAAATTACCTCCCAGAATGGCTAGATCAATTTACAACTTCACCAACAATGCATTAGTGTCCTAATTTTGCCATATCCCATCCAACATTTATTATTTTCCTTTACTGTCATATTGGCCAATCCCACAGTTGTTTTGATTTGCATTTCTCTAATCTGCCTGTATTTTTAAAATAACTTTCTAGGGGGCAACTGGGTAGTCTCAGTGGATTGAGATCCAGGCCTAGAGTTGGGAGGTCCTAGTTTCAAATTTGGCCGCAGACACTTCTAGCTGTGTGACCCTGGGCAAGTCACTTAACCCCCATTGCCTAGCCCTTACCACTCTTCTACCTTAGAACTAATACACAGTATTGATTCTAAGATGGAAGGTAAGGTCTTAAAATAAATAAATAAAATAAAGTTTTCTAACAAGCTACAATTAATTTTCTGTTTTTTTGTTATTTGTTGCATTTTCATAACATAATGGTTTTCATTCCAGTGTATTGATAATCAAGAAAGGTTTATAAAATGATCTTTCCTTTCCTTCCTCATTGAAAAATATAAAAGTTCATATGACTTATATTTGGGAATGTTTAATAGGTTTCTTCTTTAAAAACTCTGCTTCTCCCCCCCCCCCCCTCCCCCCCCCCAGGCTTCTGCCTCATACTCATCAAAAGCTTTAGTTAGGGACACTGGGAAATGCCTCTTGTAGGTTTTTCCTAGTTCTCATTATAATCTTGAGTTTTATTCACAACTCAAAAAACAAAACAGTTGAATAATAACTTTAAAAAAATGAGTTGGACTAGTGACTTGGATCTGTACTTTGGCTTTCTTTCAAGTACAGAAATTTCAGTTTTCCCTTTTACTTTTTAAAGTGCCAGCTGCTGATTACCTCTTCCCCTTCCAACAAAGAATTTTATCGAAAAAAGACAATATAAGGCTTTTTTAGCTCTAATTTAAATTTACAAGACTTAAGGAACTATTTGTTTTGCGCTAAAGATTGTCGTCAGAATTCTAAGCTGCTGGTGATGTTGAAGACAGATAGCATTGATATAAGTCTTAATTTGTGCTAAAGGAAAATTACCTTGGATTTAACTTGGAAATTGTGATTATATTCTCTGTATGGAATATTCACTCAACAAACTATTTCTTTAAAAGTGTGTTGATAAATAGTTAATAGTTAAGCACTGAACATGTAGAAAACCTATGCCACTTAAAATTTTTCTTATTAAACTGCAAGTTAAAAAAAGATCAATGTGGCATTTATTTTAATTTTTGTTCTACATTTGTTATATTTGTGGGTCTATAAAATTATAATAAATTCTGTGATATTACACATTTTTTATATTTTAAACATTCAATTGAAACTTTTGGCTTATAAGGGTTAAATTAGTAGTTTTGCCAAAATAAGAGAGCAGCTTTTAATAAGTTTTAATGAGAATATAGTAGAGTCGTAAATTAGCATTGTTCCTTTAAGTCAGAGAAAAGAAAACTTTCAGCAGCTTTTAACAATTAACAATTTAGTTTTATTAAATGGAGATAGTAGAAGAATATTGTAAAATGAATATAGTAAAGGAGGAAATACAGGAAAAAGGTCTATCTCCCAACCACCAACTAATCACCAATCCACACCACCAGCAATCAACCCCCAACGACCAATGACCAACTACCAACCATCTCCCAACCAAAAAAAAACACCTCTCAGTCCTCAGGCTGGCCTTTTATAACCCCTTCTTACCTCACTTCCTGTCTCTGATTTCTACTTCCTTTCACTGTGGGCTGGTATATCTTTATACATCTCTATGGTAAAAGGATCCTCGTTAAATTAGAAAAAAAGGAATTAAGAATTCCCTTTTACAGATTTTATATAGTAGATACTTCCTGACATGTTCTTCCCTCTTCACCCCTTGGAATAAGTTAAGCAAAACTAACTGAAATAATGTCTTCATGTGACAGGATATCAACATCTGAACCCCCATCTTTCTAATGAGAGAGTCATAGGATCTTAGTGCAAAATATTCACTAAATAAATAAATTTCAGTTTACAGTTGAGAAAATTGATGTCTGGAGATTTACACAGATAATAAGGGGGAAGATGCAAATTCATTATTCTGTGATTTCCAGAAACAGTATTCTTTCCACTAGATTAGGTTGTCTCTGTGGGTATGTCTAATACGCTTTCATTGAGACCAAGATTGATTAGTTATTTTTTAAAATTATCACTTATGTTTACATAATAACTTTTTACATTTATATAGTTTGTTAAACACATCTCATAAGAAACCTGTAAAGAAGGAGCTGAAAGCATTATCTCCATTCAAATGAAGAAACTGGGGTTCAGAGTTTAAGTGACTTATCATTTAACTTTTCATTTAGCTAAATGAAGAAGAAAAGGATGGGAATGTTAACAAATCTGCCTAGTGTTCTATTTAGAATATACTAATAACTGATGATAATTGATATTAATTTGGGGCTTTTTGATTGTAAAGTGTTTTTGCATACATTGGCTTATTACATGATCCTCACAAGCTGTGAGGTAGGTTTTAAACAGTTTTAGTATCCTTGTTTTATAAATAAACTGAGGCATCAAAAAGTTAAGTGACATAATAAGTGTTAGTGCTGGGATACAAACTCAAATCTTCTGACTGCCACTTTTTTAATCTTACTCAAAATACTTAAATGGAATATGGCTTCATTTGTGTGAGGTCTTTTCTCCAAGGATATATTTCATAACATGGAAATACCTATCTGTCTTGTATTTTTTATTCATGTCCTCCCATAATTTTTCCATAATGTTCACTTATTTACAATTTTCCTTGATTTCTCTTGATATTCTATGGATGGCAGCAGGGCATACAACCTAGATATCTCTCATTGCTGCCACATGACTGGTCTGTCAGCTTTTTTATTCCTACTTTTAAAAATGTCATCTTTTACACTTCTGTGTGTGTGTGTGTGTGTGTGTGTGTGTGTGTGTGTGTGTGTGTGTGTTTATTGTATTGTACAAAGTATATGTATACTTTGTAATTGTGTTTTCATAAAATATTATAGTTTACTCATATAGTGTGGAACAGCTGGATGCTACAGTGGATAGAGTACTGGACCAGGAGTCGGGAAGACCTGACTCAGACTCAAATCTGGCCTCAGACATTTATTAGCTATGTGCCTCTGGGCAAGTCAAACTTAACCCTATTAGCCTCAGTTTCCTCATCCATCAAATGAACTGTAGAAGGAAATGGCAAACCATTCTAGTGTCTGCCAAGAAAATCCCAAAGAGAGTCACAGGAAGTTGGACATGACTGAAATGTCTAAATAATAATCTGCTCAAAAATTGCCATTTATCTTTTCATTGTAATTTTCTCTTTCTGAATCTTCAGAACCTACTATTCTATGTCTTATAACTGTACAGAAACACTGGAAGAGTATTAGTATTTTAAGGATGGACTTTTGTTGAAACATAGAATCATTAAACCAGCAATCCATTTTTCCTCTTTCTTCCACTTAATTTCTGTGCCCAACCCATTGTTTGTCTATTTGCTTTTTGTCTTTTTATATATACTGATAGAAAAACTCTTACCTTGTTCTTCCAACTACATGCCATAGTTTGGACAGTTAGGCATATTTCTTTCTCTTGGCTTTTTCTTATTGTAAAATTAATTACCTTTTATACATTTCAAGGAATCTTGTATAATATTGACATATGTATTCAATACATTTTTGGAGAACTTTAAGGTGGTGTTTTGCTCTGATAGATTAAAGTTTTTTATTTCAACTAACAATAAGCACAGTAAATCTTGCATTCTGTACATTTTTTGGTTAGTTATGTGGTGATAAAATTGTGGTTGCCTATAGAATATTACTTACAAAAGCCTACCTGATCCATTTTAATTCTTTGTCAAGAATATTCTCAGTATATGTATAGATTAATCATATATACTTAAATGAATATGTGATCTTATCAATTTGGGTATTTCCTCTAATCATGCAGATCACAACCCATCCAATCCTGCCCATTCTGTGCATTGCTTGGCCATGACTTTCCCTTTGTTCATATCTTTCCATAATTTTGGCACAGAGGATCCTATAAATGAGTACAGGTCTTTATGCTCACTTTGTTATTGACATTGTGGGGTTTCTAATAGCTCCTGGGTATTTCAAGTCTGCCTTTCCCTTCTTATATGAAAAAACTAATTTCTTGTTTCTCTAAGGAAAACTTGTAAGCTCTTCTTCAGTTTAGGTCCAAACTTCATCTTTTATTTCTTTCCTTTTGTAGAAAGAATAGTCAAGCTTTGTTAAGATTCAACTCCTCTAGTTGTATGTCCACTCCATAGATGAGGATCCTCTTATTCACAGTACTAATAGCCAAGTTACAATTTAGAGCTGTAATTCTTAGTACCATCTCCTTCCTTTTCTGCCATTCTGCCATTATTATTGCAGAAGAGTAGTATTGTATTTTATTTGTCTGTTTCTTGAGTTGCCATGGCCAAAGAATTCATAACCAAGCAGCCAGTCTACTGGTGATGAGTGCCTTTTGATTAGCTGGCCTGGTCCTTGGAAAGCAAACTATACTTGTCATTGAGACTATAACTGAAGGTTTTCCAACATCATAGAGTCTGCCAGCATTTATATTCTACTGGCTTAGCCTTCAAGAATGTAGTCAGTGCCATAATGAGGTATCAGAGTAAGACTCTGTAAAGGTCTGGAGTTATAATAATTTCTCTTGGCAACTGTGCCCTCCCCCCATTCCCCAGTAATAAGGTTGTTCAGGCCTTTGATATCTTACCCTCATTGAAAACTGATGTCTTAGCATTCTCACAATTACTCGTTTTCAAATCCCTTTTGTACATATTGTTCAGTCCTCCTGTTTTCCCTATTTTTGGTATCTTAACATTTCTTCCTTTCTAAGCATACCTGGAACTATTAGAATTTTAAGTGTAGTGGTTCTACTGTCTTTGTCAGGGAAAATCATTTATTATAAAAATCATTTATAGATCTTTCCTTTCTTTTGTCAACCTCTTGTCCTCGTTCCTTTTTCTTTTGTTCTTATGTCACTTTCATTTCTTTCCTTTCCCCAGGATCTAGAGTAGGATCCCTTTTTAACAGAATAGAAATGGAAAGGAAAAAAAGGTAATTCTACCAAATAAACCAGCCTATCAGCCTAGTTCCTTCAACATATCAAATTCTCCACGTCCATAGTCTCTACTTTATGCAAAGAAGAAAGAAAAGTACATTCTCATATCTTTGTGGGTTAGATTTGGTGATTATAATCATACAGAATTCAAGGTTTTAAAATTTGCTTATTCTCTTTACATTATTGTCATTACATATATTGCTTTCTTCTTTCTGTTTATTTACTTCAGTTCATGTAAGTCTTTCAGTGCTTTTCTAAGTTATTTTTCATGGCACAGTAATATGCCATTCCATGTCCTACAGTTTCATGGGCATCTACTTTGTTTTCAATTCCTGCATTCAAGAAATTGCCATTAAAATATATTGGATATATGGAACCTTTCTATCTTGTACATTGTTGGGGCATATGCTTGGTAGTTGGATTTTGGGGTCAAAGGTATTTATCAATCTTCATTCTTCTAAGTCTCTTTTTTTGACTCTGTTGATCACCTTCTTCTTGGTATTCTCTTCTATAGGTGTTTTTTTTTTAAAACCAATCCCTCCTGTTTCTCCTACCTTTCAGACTACTCTTTTTCAGTCTCCCCATATCCAGGTCACATCCACTAATTGTGGTTATTTCATAGGGCTCTGTCCTGAGCCATCTTCTCTCTCAATCCTATTTCATTTGTTAATCCCTAACTGTTTTGCCGACCTAGACTTATATCTCACAACTGCCTTTAAGAATTTGAATTCTTGAATTCATAACTTGAATTATATGTTCAGTAGACACCTGAAATTCAATATATAGAAATTTGAACTCATTTACTTTTTCCCTAAGCCCTTTCCACTTCCAAATTCCCTCTTATAGTTGAGGACATCACCATTTTCCCATTATCCTAGGCTTGCATCTGTTGCATGTTCAACCATGCTACCTTCCCATTCAGTAAACTCTGGTGGTCCTTCCTTCCTTCTAAACTGCCTCCCTCCTTCTTCCTTCCCCTGGCTGTCACCTGTGCCTGGAACGCTCTGCCTCATCTTTGCCTCTTCACTTCCTTTTAAGTTCTAACTAAAATTCTATCCTCTACAGAAAGTCTTTCCCAGATCCTCTTAATTCTAGGGTTTTTTATTTATATGTTTTTATATGTATTATTTATATGTGTGTGTGTGTGTGTGTGTGTGTGTGTGTGCGCGGACGCGCGCGCGTGTGTGTGTGTGTGTGTGTGTGTGTGTATGTATGTGCTAGAGCAGAAACTGTTAGGCTTTCGTGAAATAAAAAAGACATGGATAATAGTAGTTATCATGATCTCAGGAAAAGGAAATGCAAAATTAGAACGAATTAAAATAGATAAATAGGGAAGCTATGTGTTACTAAAAGGTATTCTAGACAGTGAGTTAATGTCCAGACCAAAAGAATATATACTGCAGGCATCTAGGTGGCACAGTGGATAGAGCGCCAGGCCTGGAGTCAGGAGGACTTGGATTCAAATCTGGCCTCTGTTACTTCCTAGGTGTATGACCCTGAGCAAGTCCCTTAACTCCTGTTTGCATAGCCCTTACCTTTCTGCTTAGAGTTGTTCCAGGAGAGAAAGTAAGGGTTTAAAAAAATAAATACACACAAAGGGAGAGAGACACATATACACATAAACACATGTACCAAATGACAGATTATCTAAATTCTTAAAGACAAAGCTAATTGAATTTGAAAAAGAAATAGACAGTAAAACTAAATTAGTGAGGAACTTCAGTTGACCCCATTCGGACCTAAATAATTCTAACCATAAAATAAACAAGAAAAGAAAGAGATGAATAGAATTTTAGAACAATTGGATATGATAGACTTCTGTAAGTTTATTGAGCATAGAAAGATGTATACTTAATTTAAACTGTATATAATACCTTCACAAAAATTGACCAAGTATTAGAGTACATAAACCTTATAACCAAATGCAGAAAGCAGAACTATTAAATGCATCTTATTCACTATAAAGCATTATAGTGAATATAAAATTATATATAAACTATATAAAACTATAAAAATTATATTCAGAACAGGACCTTGAAAGCATGAATTAAAAATTTAATTGGACACTAAATAACTTAACCCTAAAGAATGAATAGGTCAAAGAAAAAATCATAGAAACAGTAATTTCATTAAAGAGAATAGAAACAAGGAGGCAGCAAACTAAAAATTGTGTCACCTCCAAAGTAATATTTAAGGGAACATTTCTATCTTGAAATGATCACATGAGTAAGATAAAGAGCAGATCATTGATTTGAGGATGCAGTTAAAATAATCTAGAAAAACAACAAATTAATCCCCTCCCATTAAACCCCAAAATAGAAATCCTGAAATCAAAGGATAGAGTAAAAAAACTAAGAGTAAAAATACCCATTGGCATTGTAAATAAAAGAAGCTACTAAAAAAAAAAAAGAAGTTATTAAAAAAACAAAACAGGGGGCAGTTGGGTGACTCAGTAGATTGAGAGCCAGGCCCAGAGTACAGGAGGTCCTGGGTTCAAATCTGGCCTCAGATATTTCCCAGCTGTGTGACCCTGGGCAAATCACTTAACCCCCATTGCCTTGTCCATACCATTCTTCTGCCTTGGAACCAATACACAATATTGATTCCAAGACGGAAAGTAAGGGTTTAAAAAACAACAACAACAACAAAAAAACACTCCACAATCAAATAGATAAACTATTAGTTGATTAAGAAAAAGAAAGAAAACCAAATTTTCAAGCCTAAAAATGAAAGAAGGATTTGCAACCAGTGAAGAATTAAAAGCAATAATGAGGAGCTATTTCACCAAAAACTAATAATCTAAATGAAATAAGTGGAATAGTTTTAAAAATATCAGTTGTCCAGGTTAACAGATTAGAAAATAGAATATTCAAATAACTCTCTCTTAAAAATGAGGCAGGGAGCTAGGTGGTGTAGTGAGTGGATAGAATGACTGGCCTAGAGTCAGGAAGACTCGAGTTCAAATGTGGTCTCAGACATGGCCTCAGATAGTTACTAGCTGTGTGATCCTGGACAAATCACATAACCCTGTTTGCCTTAGTTTCATTATCTGTAAAATAAGATGGAGATGACAAACTACTATAGGATCTTTGCCAAGAAAATATCAAAAAGGGTCATGAAGAGTCAGACATGACTGAACTAAACAATAACATCTAAGATTAAGAAGTTAAATAAGCCATAAATGAATTCCCCTCAGAAAAGCCTCAGGATCAGGTGGATTTACCAGTGAACTCTTATTCAATATTTAAAGAATAATTCCAATACCATATAAACTGTTTTAAAAAATCAGTAAGGAAGGGATCCTCTCAGATTCCTTCCATGATAGAAATATGGACTTGACATCTAAACTAAGGAAAGCTAAACCAGAGAGAGACTAATTTCTCTAATGAATATTGACACAGAATTTTAAAGAAAATATCAGGAAGGAGATTACAGTAATATGTTACAATGACCGGATGGAATTTATGTCAGGAAGGCAGGGCTGGTTCAGTATAGGAAAGTTATAAGTATAATTGACCATATTAATACTACAAACTAGCTAAAATTGTGATTATTTCAGTAGATAAGCATCTGACAAAATATAGCACCTGATTTTGTTAAAAATACTAGTAACAGTTATTAATAAATTGAGTTTTCCTTAAAATGACAAGTAGTATCTAAAACCAAGAAAAAGCATCATCTGTAATGAGAATAAGTTAGAAGCTTTCCTTATAAGATCAGAGGTGAAGTAAGAATGTATATTCACCACCATTAGTATTTAATATTGTACTAGAAAAGCTACCTATAGCAATAAGACAAGAAAAATACATCGAAGAAATAAGGATAGGCAAAGAAGCAGCAAAAATAGCTCTTTTTACAGATGACATGATGGTTTACTTAGAAAACTATTATTATTCACATTAATTCCTTATTGGTAGACTGAATTGATACTATAAAAGTTATATTACCTAAATTAATTTACTTATTCAGTGTCAACCAATCAAGTTACCAGTGAATTTATGGAGCTAGAAAAACAGTTATAAGAATTCATCTGGGCAAACAAAAGGTCAAGGATATTAAGAGAATCAATTATTTTTTTTAATAAGAAGGGAGGGGGCCTATTCATACTGAATCTATATTACATTAAAACAATTTGATATTGAGTAAGAAATAGATAACTCATTCATTGGACAGACTAGGCACATAATATGCAGAAACAAATGAGCAAAGTAAAACTTAAGTGTTTTTTTTTTTTAACCAAAATGCCAACTATTAGGGAAAGAACTCACTATTCAACAAAAACTGTTGGGGAAGACTGGAAAATTGTCTGGAAGAAACTAGACATAGATCTGCATACCACCATATGCTTAAAATGACTTCACAAATAAAAGATGACATTATAAGCAAGTATTAATGGAAGGAATTACCTATTACCATGTTGGTGAAGACATGGCATATGTGCCCTGGTGTGCCAGAGGAAGTTGTTCTATTCCACCTTTCCACCACTCTTGGGTATGATGTTCACATGCCCCACCCCTCTGTCTAGCAGCCCAGTACTAGCACTTCCTCCCTCTGCTGTCTAAGGTAATATATGGGACCTACAGGCAGCTTGAAGGTGCATTTTGGCCACATACTCTCTAAAAGGTTCACCAATGCCAACTTGTCAGATCTGTGAATAGAAGAGTCCATGAGATGAAGAAGTAAAATTGATGATCTTGAGTACATAAAAGTTTTTGCACAAATAAAACCAATGTAGCCAATATTGGGGTGGGGGGAGCAGGAAGCTGGGGTAGGGGGAATCTTTGCAGCAAAATTCTCTGATAAAGATTTCATTTTTGAAATGTGTAGGGAACTGACTCAAATTTATGAGAAGAGGTATTCCCCTATTTATATAAGGTAATTTTTGGCAGAAGAAACCCAAGTTATCAATAGCTAACAAAGTTTCTCAATTATGAATAATTATAATCAAATAATTATTACTAATTAGTTACTAGTTATAATGTATTATCAATTGTTAATTATTAAAGAACTCTGTGGCAATTTCTATAGCTATTAGAATGGTTAAGATCACAAAAAAGGAAAATGACAAATGCTGGGGAGACTTGGAAAAGAGAGAAACTGATAACATTGTTGGTGGAATTATGAAGTAGTTCAACTTTTCTAGAAAACAGTTTTGAACTATGCCCCAAATCTATTAAATTCTACATACCCTTTGACCCAGCAACATTGTTCCTTGTTCTGTGTTTCCAAAGAGATCAAAGAATAAAGACAAGCACACTTACATACATAAATATTTATAGCAACTCTTTTTGTGGTAGCAATGAATTGGAAACCAAAGAAATTTTTTATCATTTAGGGAATGATTGAACAAATTTTGGTAGATGAATGGGATAGAGTACTCTTGTCCTTTAAAAATGATGAAGGGGATGGTGTCGGAAAAATCTGGGTTGTCTTATATGAAGTGATGCCAACAAAAGTTAGTAGAACCAGGAAAAGTCTAAACAATAACTGCAATGTTGTAAAAATAATCAATTACTAAAACAATGACCAACCACAACTCTAAAGAGCTTGTGATGAAATATGCCATCTACCTCCAAATAGAGAAATTTTACTCTCAATCTAAATTGAAGCATGTTTACTTTCTCCCTCCTTCCCTTTTTCTTTCCCTCCCTTCCTCCCTCCCTCCCTTTGCATATTTATAAAGTTTTTTGTTTTTCTTAAATTCTCAATAGACTGGAGAGGGATGATAGGGTGGAAAAGAATTTGGAAGAGAATTTGAAACCGAGAATAAAAAAATAAAAATTAAATACTGTTGTCCTTTAAGAAATCATCAAGGGAATAATTTTAGAAAAACCTGGTAAGAGTTGTATGAACTGATGCAGTTTGGTGATCAGATCCAGGAGAATAATATACAATAACAGTTTTTTTAGAGGACATTGTAATATTTAGGAACTCTGATCAATTAAATGGCCTCACACAATTTATAAGACTCATGATGAAACATGCTAATAGAGGGATGAGGGACTCACAGTACTGAATGAGAAAAAAAATTTGCATTTGGCTAATGTGTAAAATTGTTTTGCTTTACTATACATATTTAAAACACATGTTTCTTTTACTTTCTCAATTAGAAGGCAGGGAAAGTAGAAAGAATGTGAATTTTTCTGATTAAAAAAAGTTTAATATAATTTTTAAAAAAGAAAACCAATTTTGAAAGATTTGTGACCAACTATTTCTCCAGAGGAGCTTATTTGTACATATTTATTCACTTGTTTTCTTCATTATAGATTGCAGTTCCTTGAAGGGCCAGGACTGTCTTTTTTTTTTTCTTTGTATTGCAAGGTCTTAGCATAGTGCCAGGCACATAGTTGAACTTAAAAAAAGTTTATTTACTGACTGACATGGTTCATATTATTTGACCTGATTTTTAATGTCTTTTTTTACATTGTTAAACTCATTATGTATATTATTATTTTGGCTATTCTTTCTTCTATACCACTTATTAAATGTCTTCCTGTGTTTCTCAGAATTCTTTATCCTTATGACACAAAATTTTTTCTTTTATATTTTATCTATCATATCAGGACCACTTTTAGATCAGTCCATTTAAATGAGAAGCAGTGTGCTATAGGGTGCTTGGGCCAGCCTTAAGAAAAGAAAGTAAGGGTTCAGATACTGCCTGTGACATATATTAGCGTGTGACCATGGTCTGTCATATAACCTCTTAATGCCCTTAATTACATCCCTATTAAGTCACAGATAACATTACCATTTACTTTGGGTGAAGAAAATTTCCATAATGGGAGTTCCATCCCTGAAGAGATAATAGGTTTGCCAGTTCTGCTTCCATGATATTTCTTGTACTCATTCCATTCTCTTTCTTAAGGTGCCATCCTAATCAGTCTTCAGGACCTTTTGTCTGAACTATTGAAATAGCCTAATAAGTGGTTTTCTCCTCTTTGCCATTTGTCCTCAACACAATTGCCAAAGGGATCTACCTTAGGCACACATCTGATAATATTACTCATTTCCTTCCTCAAAAATCCTATTGCCTTTAGGATAATACAGTCTGGCTCCTTTCTGTCTTTTAAACTGTATTTCACATTACTCCCTTCCACCTAATCTATGGTTCAGCCAAACTGGACTATTCTTAAATTCAGCATTTCATCCCCTGCTGTCATGCATTGACAAAAGCTGACCTTCATGCCTGGAATACATTCCCTCCTCACTTTTGACTCTCTGAATCTCTGTCACTGTCATCTTTTAGTGCCACCTCTTATGTGAACCACTCCATCTACCCAGTTAGTGAGTCCTCCATCCTAAATCACTTATACTAACTTATGTATATATTGTATTTCTACTACTTGAGAGGCAGGAATTTGTATATACTTTGTACATTAATAAATGTTGATTTTAATCATATTATTTTTTTACCAGCATGAATAGTATAGACAATGAATATGTAGAAGCCTTGAGAAAGAAGAGATCAAAGTGGATCCAGGTGGTTGGGGAAGGAAGATTTCATGGCGAAGGTGATATATAAGGTAGTCTTGAATATATAAGGTAGTCTTGAAGGGGGGTATTTCAAATGTGAGGCCCTGTCAGCACTAGAATCACAGTGCTATAATGGAAATCTGGGCCCTATAGAAGCATGAGAATGTTGAAGCTTGCAATCTGGGTCAGGTCAAATACTGGTAAGTACTCAGGACTTCAGTTGAATATCAAAGTAAAGTGGACTCAAAATTCAGATTGGAAAGCATATGTAAAGACAAACCTAAATATTAGAGGTATTAATAAACAATGGATCAAGATCTACATAGGAGGATTGAAAGTACAGAGAAAGAAAGGTACCCAGGAAGTAAGTTAAACAAAAATTTTGAGGTATTAACATCAGAGAGATCTTACTTTAGTGACAATTTGTTTTCTGGCTAGGAATCCTTTTATTGTATATACCCTGTACCAGTATAGGAAATCATTCTTAAGCTGGAGATTGTAGATAGGAACAAGAAAGTAGATGATATGGAGTGATAGACAGAGTGAGCCGAAGAAATAATGATGAGGAAAGGGGACTTGAGGAATCTGGTGTGGCTAGTGCAGAAATATCATATTGGGGAATAATGGAAGATTGAATGGCAAAGAAATGTTGATACAAAATTTTGGAATGCTTTAGATGGCAAGATGAGGAGTTTAAACCCCATTCTTTAGGGAACCTGAGCCCTCTTCTCTTCTCTTGTTCATCTATACTATTTAACTTGGTAGTCTCATCAACTCTCATTTTGTGTGACTTTGGACAAGTTGCTTAGAACTTCCCTTGGCCTCAGTTTCCATATCTATAAAATGAAAAGTTGTACTAGATGCCTTCTCTGTTCCATGTTTCCTTTTAGCTCTAGATCTTTGCTCCTTTGAGACTTGAATTTCATGACATAGCTATATTAGCATAACTGGGAAAGCCTTATGTTTGTTTTAAAAATCTCTCTCTCCCATTATTCCTTCCACTTCCCTTCCAAAAAATAAAGACCTTAATATATAATTAAACTAACCAGCAAAACAAATTTCTTCATTGACCTTGTCTAGAAATGTACGTCTTTTCAAATCACCTCTTGGTCAGGAATAAGTGGCATGAGCCATCTTCATTCTTTTGGACTCATGACTTATTATTGTGTTCATCTGAGTGCTAAAGTCTTTCAAAGTTATTTTTCTCTATAATATTGTATGAATTATTCTCCTATTCTGCATCATTTTATAGAGGGCTTCCCAGTTGTCTGTTTCACATTTTCTTATGGCAGTGTAAACTTCTGTTATGTTCCTATATCACAGTGTGTTTAGTAAACAATACTTCCTTAGTTTCCAATTTGGGGCTGTCACAAAAAAGTTGCTATGAATATTTTTATACATATAGATCTTTTTCCTTTTGATTTAATTTCTGTGGTATTACTTAATCAAAAGGTATCCACAACTTAGTGTCTTTTGGATTTTAGTTCCAAATTGCTTTTCAGAAAGCCTGAACCAGTTCGTAACTCTCTCAACAGCACATTAGTGTACCTGTTTTCTCACCATCCCTCTGAAATTTATCTTTTTCTGCTTTTGTTATCTTTGCTAGTTTAATGAGAGCGAAGTGGAACCTTGAAATCGTCAGTGGCTCCCTGTTGTCTCTAGGGTAAAGTACTAACTACTCAGTTCGGCATTTAAAACTTTATACAATTTTTCTCTAACCTGAATTTCCAGACTTATTTACATTACTCCCCTTCACATATACCAAATTACAAGACTAGTCTACTGTTACCTGGATTGTACTACTCCCTCTTACGGCTTCCTTCATAGAGTCACCTTAAGTTTCACCTCCTACAGAAAGCTTCTTGACCCCTCCCTAAATTGTTAGTACCTTTTCCTTATGTAAATTACTTTGTTTTTACTTAATTTAACTTAATTTATATATATAAAAATATCCTCCTAGCCCAATAATCTCTCTTAGTATATATAGACCTTTCATTAATACATAGATAGTAGGAGAAACTTAGTGAGTTTGTTCAATTAAATTTAGGAATTGGTATTGTCACTTTGATGTCACAATGAAGCATTTCGGTAAAAGTATGCATTTTTAGGTATTAAGAGCATTTTAGAGTAAAGTGATCCTATAAGAAGTTGATTTTAAAAAATCTTTTACACAAGTAATGATAGCTCATATCACTATAACACTTTAAGGTTTACAAAATTCTTCCTCCCAACAACCTAGGTGGTATATTATCCCCATCTACATTTCACATGATAGAAACAAGACTGGTGAAGTGACTTGCTGAAGGTTTCAAAGTTAGAATATGAACCCAGGTCCCCCAACTCTTAACATTTTTTCTGTCAGTCCTACATTCTAGAAATGAAGTTATTCAGAATTTTTTGTTGCTTGATAGTATCAAACAGTTCTTTGTGATGATGTTGCCTTTACAGAATTAGCAGCATTTTGAAGACATCTAGATCAGGGCACAAGAAAGTACTATTATGATATTTTTTTTATCATGTTCTCATATTTTTTAAGATCTTCAGTTTTATATTTAAGGATATACTGGTGGTGTTTAAAATGTATATTTAATTTGACAATATTTGCAGCTCACATTTTTTTCCCTTATATTAGTTTACAATATGAAAATTCTTTTATATGCTAGAAATTGGTTTTATAATTTCCTGAGCTAAAAAATGAAAAATTTATTTTAGAATAAAATCTGTATAAAAACAATTAACCACACAGCATGTATATGTTAAGTAATGGCATTTTCTCTGAGTTAATTGTGCACGAGTTTCCAGTCATATAGGCCTCACCTCATTGCTAATGTTCAGGAGGTAATTTCATCACAAAACATCAAATTTGGTTTAAAAAAAATTCTACTATAATATAGAAATTATGAAAACATGCTAATGAAGATAATAGAAATAAATACTCTGAATGTAAATACATTTTAACTTGTACCTTTTAATAAGTAATTATCAGGGCAGCTAGTTGGCTTGGTGTGGGTATAGAGCCATGCCTGGAGACATGAGGTCTTGGGTTCAAATTTGACCTCAGACATTTCCTAGTGGCGTGAACCTAGGCAAATTACTTGACCCCCATTGCTCTTCTGCCTTGGAACAGATACTTAGTATAAATTCTAAGATAGAAGGTAAGAATTTTTTAAAAAATTATATTTCTACCTGCAAAACTGTTAGAATTTCTCTTCCCCTCTGTCCTGACCCTTTTCAACAAGCTAGATAGTAAATACCTTGTTTCTCCATTCTTTTCCTTCATTTCCCAAGCTTCCCTTTTCCTTTCTTTTCCCTATTACATGTAATTTTTTAAACATTCATTAAAAACAATTTTAGTTTCAAATTCCCTCCCTCTCCTCCCTCCTCTTTGAGGAGGCAAGCAATTTAAAATCATTTATACATGTAAAGTCATGCAAAACATATTGGCCATATTGCAAAAGAAAACTATAGACAAAAAAAAGAACTTGTTTCTAATTTCTACAGGAATAAATGAATTCTACTGTAGCCAGTGTCTATTCCCACCCCTTTGAGGCCTAGTCAGGAAGACAGAAATATCTCCACTAACCTCCAGATCAAAGGTCAACAAAAGGAAGCTCCCAACCAAAGAAAGCACAGAATCCTTATGAAAATGAGAATTGCCTTTTTTGAGGCAGAAATGTACTTGGGCAATGATACTGTATTGCAAACCATCATAAAGAAATTATGATGCTGTGATGAAACAAAGAGTTTTGTATTTTAAATAATTTAAATAATTCAGATTGAATTTTTAACAAATCATTTGGGTACCACAAAGAACTGAATAACACCATAGGTACTCTTTAAACATCATAGTCATTCTGAAAATATTTGTAACCCAAATTTTTTCCATTTGTTTGAGGAAAAAAACACTAACTTTGGGATGGAATAGTGAGAGGAAAGGAAGAAATAAAACCAAACCATTTCCCCTTAATTTTTTTCTGGCTTCTGATTGTCTCTTAATAGACAGTGGTGGTGGTAGGGGTACTGTTAAAGGTATTTTAGCAAAGAGATAAGCTGTAAGTTTTATTTTAGGAAGATTAACTTGCTATACAGGATGATTTAAATGAAGTACAAGGAGAAATTTAAGGCTTAGAGGGCATTTAGAAGACTATTAAAATAATTCATATGTTATTTATTTAAAGTATGGCTTTGAGAGTGAAAATGGGAAAGACATAATGGTATAATGGAAAGTCCACTGAACAGGAGAGAGATCTAAGTGCAACTCTTACTCTGATAGTTATTAGTTATACAAATGAACCTTCTGTCTTAGTTCTAAAGCAGAAGAGTGATAAGGGCAAGGCAATGGAGGTTAAGTGACTTGCTCAGTTACACTTATCTAGGAAGTGTTTGAGGTCGTTTTGAACCTAGGACCTCCTGACTCTTGCTCTCAATCCACTGAGCCCTCCAGCTGTCCCAGTATTCTTTTATATCAAATTGACATTTGCCTCACTGTTTTAAAAAAAAACAAAGACATAACTATCATTTTCAAATGAACTAGAGAAAAATGTAGTAATCTTGGAGGTATCTTTGACTCCTCTTTCTCCTTCCTGACATTTTCCTCCCCATCGTCCCCTTCAACCATCTTGAACACAGTTGGCAAAGTGATATTCCTAAATCAAATAATCATAACTCTTCCTGTTCAATAAGTGTTGGTCTCTGTTACTTTGCCTTCTATTCTAACTTACCCTTCCAGGATTATTACATATTCTATTCTTTGATCCCACCAAACTGGTCTTGATATTTTCCATGTGTAATGTTCCATCTTCTATCTTCATGATGATGGCCTGTGGTGGTGAACCTTTTAGAGACTGAGTGCCCAAAATGCTACATGTGAGCCACCCCCTTACTACAGACAGGGGAGGGAGGAAGTTTTCTCATTGGGCTGCTAGGCAGAGGGGTGTATGATGTGAGAAACGTCACACATGCCATAGGTTCATCAATATGGACATAGACTTTCCTCCATTCTTGGAATGCACTCTCTCCTCTCTTCTACCTCTTAGAATCCATAATTTCCTTTAAAATTCACATAAGTGCTGTCTTACATATGTAATCTTTCCTTATCTCCCTAGCTACCAGTACTTCTCTTCTCCCAAATTACCTTATATTAATTTGAAATGTATATCATGTATTCATGTGTACATGTTTTATCATTCTAGTAGCTGGTAGTAAATTAATAACTAAGGAGAAATCATTTCATTATTGTCTTTGTATGGATGGGAAAACAACCTCAGACTGGAGAAATGGCCTGACCCAAGGTCATAGAACTAGTTAAGTGGCATAGCTAGAAGGACTGTTAATTCAGTGTCAGTAACTGAATACAGAATAACAGAGTTTCAAGGAATGCCAGATGATCTGTCCTCTATGCATAGAATGCACTCCTCAAAATGCTTAAGGCACTTTGGAGAAGGCTTTGAATAGCAATAGGGTTAATATCCAGATTTAGAAAGGTTTAGAACTTGGAAAAAGAATCCAAAGATTGTGGTTGAGCATATGCTCTGCTTTCAAAAGGAAAAATAAAGTTTGCCTGATTTATAATTTTCCTCAGTGCCCCAGTGGTGACAGCTTTTGTATATTCCTTTAAATCGTGTCAAGTTGTGCATGCTTCATGCTCCATATTGATTTCTTTTATTTTTTTTTAACCTACACCTTCTGTCTTAGAATCAATACTGTGCAGTAAGGGCTGGGTCACACAGCTGGGAAATATCTGAGATCAGATTCGAACCCAGGACCTCCCATCTCTAGGCCTGGCTCTCAATCCACTGAGCCACCAATATTGATTTCTAAGCTAGCTTTTTGAGGGCAGGGACATTTTAATTTTTTCTTAGTATTCCCAATAACACATGAATGCTTAATAGAATGTGTGCTGAATCGAGATAACTATGGTCTCAAGAGATGATTTAGGCGCGCGCACACACACACACACACACACACGCACAGTATTAGCATTGAATAGCTCATTGTAAAAGTTAACAGGACAGAGTTGTGAGGGTCAGGGAACAAAGTCTGGCTATTAATCTGACAGATTAATTTCGAAAAGCTTCTAATCTGACTAAGCAATATAACATGGTCTGGTCAGTTCTTAGCATCATAGATTCTAGAACTCCAGGAATATTTAGAAAGCATCAATTTACATCTTTTAACTGAAGAAACTAAGGACCTAGCTGTGACTCACTAAAGGCAACACATAATATCTGAGGCAGGATTTGAATCCATGACTATATTCATTATTCTTTTTCTGTTACATCAAACTATTTTTCCTTGAGATTGGTGTTGTAAGTTGTTAATTTTTTAGTGGAAGCTACTTCAGTAGTCGAATCTTTTTTTCCTATAACAAGTGACCAAATCCTTCTAAAATTCAACCTAGTCTTCTCTTTATATTTTGTTACATACACACATACATACATACATACATACATATATATGACTAGATATAGTCTTCTATTTATATAGTTACACTTATATAATTCTTCATAAAACACAGCTTATGTTTTCAAAGTTATCAGAATCACAGAATCTTATGTCGTTGAAAGGGACCTAGATTTGGGAGATCAGTTTTCAGTAGTTCCAAGAAAGAATAGATAGAGAAGAGCTCATAAATTACATTTTATTGAGAAGTCAGGCTAGGGAGGGAATAAGGAGGGAATTCTCAAGAATGAATTCTGAAAACAAAGGATAAATAATTTTGAAGAGTAGGAAAAAGAAGTGTCTGAAGACATTAGTGTGGATACATTAGTGAGGAGCTCCTTAAGCTCTCTGACCAAATTGTATGTGTATAGAAAATGGGAAAATATAGAAGGGCCAGTAATAGAAGGTAAATAAAAAAGTGTAGCATCGTGTTCTAAAAATGATATCATAAGTGCTGAAAGGCTGTAGTACCATATGGGCTTTCAGCACTTTATGATACCATTAATACCCCTAAGATGTTTTCATGAGGGTATTTTTTTAGCTGTATTGAGAAAGAAAAAAAGGGAGATCAAGGTCCAGGATTTTTGCTCTGTTTGGGGAAGGATGATTACACCTGATGACAAAGAGAGAACAGAACTCTGATCAGTTTTTATTTTGATTCTTTTTCTTTTCTGCCAAAAAGAATGACCTTTGGGCTAGAAAGGATGAAACAAAATGGGTAATAGAAATTTGATACTCAAGATAAGTAAGAAAATAAAAGAACACTTAAGTGTCCTTGATGAGTTCAAGGCCCCAGACTGAAATAACTAGTAGGTTTTATTGCTTAGCCATAGTCAGTCATAGGTAATGAGTAAAAAGTAAGCAGGCCTAGAGACTCACAAAGATCTTGGATTTTTTTTTTTTTTAAGTATGTAAACCAGTGAGTTTGCCTTTGATTCCTAGCAGAATTCTAGAACTGGACTTCCCAAACTAGAGTTTAGTATATTTCCAGGAGAGAAGAAAAGCTGGGGGAGTGGGTAAGAGAGGAACCAGGAATATTTAGTAAACAACTATATCATCTTATTGAAATTACTCATAGTGTATGTACATGCTAAACTCTAGAATTTATTTTCATTCATATGAATGGATAGAATATGAATGACAGTAGGTTTAGGCACTGAAAAAAGATTGGAAATTCTTTTTCTAGATTGTCTAATTAGAAATAGAGAATAACTAAAAAAGGAAGCAGTGATCTTGAGGGCAGGACTAGAGCAATTTTGTCAAGATCCAGTTTTGCCAGATAATCCTTATGCCTTTTAAAAAAACACCTTACCTTCTGTTTTAGTATTTGTTCTATGTATCTTAGTATCCATACCTCTCATATCTTTTTTTATTATGGGGTGACTAAACTTGTAAATCAAAGAAGTGCTAGAGTATATTACCATGGAATTGGTTAAATAGCAGAGTGCTTCAGGGGTACACCTGGCCCAATGCTAGTTAGTACTTACTAGTAATCAGAAATAGATATAAATGGTATTCTTTTAAGTGAAGCAAATTTACTGATGATATGAAACTGAGGGCTAATTATACACTAGATGACAGGACTTGGAGCAGAACATTGGACTGAAATATAATAAAAAACAAAATAGTTTAAAAAGAAAAGGTAAAGTCTTATGCTTGGGTTCAAAAAACGTGACAGACATAAAATGGGAGAAGCATAGTTAGAAGTTTTTCAGAAAAATATCCAGGAATGTTAATGATCTGAAAACTCAATGTGAGTCACCAGTGTGGCATTGAAGTCCCCAAAAGTTAATGTGGTCTTGAGCTGCATAGAGAGAGCTATAGCTTCCAGGAAAAGGAAGGCATAGGCCTTTTTTAATTTGCCTGGGTCAGACCAGCAGACCATATCTAGAGTATTGCATTACTACATTTTAGAAGGACTTTTTTTTTTAAACCCTTGCTTTCTGTCTTAATATCAATATTCTCCCCCCCCCCCTTATATCTAGTTGCTTTATTTTTCCAATATTAAAAAAATTTTTTTAGTTAATAGGAACAATTTTTGACATTTTAGAATTCAAGTTTTTTTCCCTCGTCCTGGTGTCGCCCCCCCCCCCCACCCCCCCGTGAAAGAGACATGAAGGAAGAGAGAATTTTAATACATGCAAGACAGAAAGTGAGGGACCTCATCTGCCAATCAAAAAGTGACATTTCAGGTGGAATGTTCCCAGAAAGAGGCAGTTGGAAGCTAACCCCACAGTGGAACTGAACTAAGTCTCTTGGCTTTGGAGAGGGGAGACAAGAAGAGGGTTTTGTGTGGCTGATGGTGGTAGTTGAACCTGAAGAACTGATTAGAGTTTGAAGGGAGAAGAAAGAAGATTAAACAGTTGTCTTCCCATCTCCCTAACAGACTTTTGTGTCACAGTTGTGACAGGACTGACATTTCCCCAAATCCTCCTAACCCTCCTTATAGACTAGGGACAACCTTATCCCTCGCAACTCACCTTCCATCCTGTCCTATCTTCCCCAATAAACCTCCTTACTTGAGAAAGAGAACAAGAGTATCTTCTCTAAACCTTGAAGTTCATCTTTGAGTTCCATAGAAAGGTGGCCGACTAACAGTGGGGAGGAGAAGGGAGGCAAAAGGGAGTGGGTGGAAACCTGGGAGGTGGAGGGTAGGAAATATCTTGCTTTATTAGCCATCAGTAGTGATCTATAGGCACCCACTGATAATATCCCTGGTAGTAGTATTTCCATTACAACTAGGCACCCCTAGTATCTCTAGTCAAGCCAGAGTATCTCAGTTATTACACCCCCCCACCCCCTCACCCCCCACCCGGGAGGGGGCGGGGCACATTCTCTACACAAGCCAGTGAATAGTCTTCAGTCAAACTCTTAATTTTTCTTTCTTTGGCTGTGGATAGCATTTTTCATCTTGAGTTCCTTGTGATTATCTTGGAGACTTGCATTGCTGGTAATGGCTTAGTTCTAAATAGTAGGTCATCATATAATATTTCTTTTACATTGTTCTATTTCTGTTCTCTTCACTTTGCATTAGGTTATAGAAGTCTTTCCAGGTTTTTCTGAACTTGTTCATTGTTCTTTATTTACTTCATTACAACTGTATACTACAACTTGTTCATCCTTTCCCCAAATTATGGACAACTCCATAATTTCCAATTCTTTGCCATTACAAAAAGAGTATGCATAGTTTTGTGGTCCTTTGAGCCTGGCACCATATCACTCTCCAGAATGGTTGTATCAGTTCACAATTCTACCAACAATGTCCCAATTGTCCCACATCTCTTTCAACATTTGTCATTTTCTTTTTTGGTCATGTTAGTCAATCTGGTAGGTATGAGGTGTTATTTCAGAGTTGTTTTAATTTGCATTTCTCTAATCAATAGTGATTTGGAGCATTTTTAAATATGACTAAAGATAGTTTTAATTTCTTCCTCTGAGAGCTGCTTATTCAATTCTAAGGCAGAGCAGCAAGGGCTAAGCAGTCAGTGTTAAGTGACTTTCCTAGGGTCACACATCTAATGTGTCTGAGGCCAGATTTGAACTCAGAAATAAGAGTTTTCCTGACTCTAGGCCTGGTGTTCTGATGACTGTGCCACCTAGTTGCATTTCTTAAAATATGACACAGCTTGTCTTAAGATTCAGTGGGACTTTCTTGATTTTGAATATCTTAGGTCAGTTTCCCAAATTGATATAATAGCAACTCATACCTTCATACAACACCCTACATTTTATGAAGTATTTTTTATGGGGTATTATTTATTTCCCTTTTATCAAAGAAGAAAATCAGAGACTCAGAGAGGCTAAATGACTTATTCAGGGTCACAAAGCTAGTAAATGGCAGAAATGAAACCTCCAGACTTTATGTCTAATATGCTTTCTAGTACATTACAGTTAAAGGAAATACCTTGATAAAATCACTGATCTCTCCAGAATTTTTAAAAAGAGAAATCTTCATCCTTTTTAGCTAGGAAAGAAAGCATTCTAATTTAGTAGGCTTGGAATCTCAGAAGTTATTTAGCCCTGGAAATCATTATTATCCTTCAGGTATTCCTGTTTATGAGAATAGAGATTATGTTACGCTTTTTATATTTGTATTCCTTGCACACTGCCAGGCACACAGATGACTAGTTATTTCTTTTTGTTTGGCTGCCTTTATGTTAATTTACTCAAGTCCTGAGACACTGCAGGAACTTCCTAAATGAAATGCCCAATCAATCAAAACAATTTTTCTTAACTGTCCACACAGGAAAAACCAAGTTGATGAAGAATGCCTATTATATAGACTCTGTAGCTGAATAGGCAGCCCATTGTGCTGGGCCATCAGTACAAATATCTTAGACACTACAGACAGAAAATTCATTGGACCTAGGAAAATATAGGAAGAAGAGAGTGGGGAAATTGTATAATGTTTTCATTTCTCTCTGCAACAAAATTATACCTTTTATTAATGTGAACATTACTTCTAGCAATTCTGGGACTGTGAATTGTGCAATAGTATCAATCTTAAAAGAGAATGAAAGTGTATGTTATTCAGATGAAGAATGTGAATGTTGACTGCAAATAGTCTAGCATATTAGCAGTGTTGAAGTCAAGTGACCCAACAAAGGCCTCTAGCACATTGAATAGATCCTCTTGTGGATGATTTATTGAGGGATATAAACAAGTTGCACTGACATGAATGGGTTGTGATATGAATCACTGGAGGACGTTACCCACATTGATAAAAGCACAGATTCTCTAAAATATCCTTATTTTGTGACTTACCTATATTAAGAATTTAAGATTAAGAAATCTGCCCAGCCTTTTAGAGTTCAAGTGAGACTAAAAGTGGATAAGAGAATGAGATAAAGGAATTGAAAGAGAAATGCTTTTATTATTCCTTTTCCTTTAGGCAACCAAAATCTTTTCTTTAGACCACAGGTACCTTCAGTGCTCATAAGCTCTGAATACAAAAATGCAATATAAAATCCTCTGTTTGGCTTTAAAAGCCCATCACAACTTCCTGCCTTTCAAGTTTTAACATTTTAGTATCCTTCTAAGAAGTCTCTGGTCTGATGACAGTTTTTTCCTTGCTCTTCCTACCATTGAAGACCCTATCTCCTCACTTGGTACTTGTTCATTGGCTTTCCCTTTTGCTTGGAATTCTCTTCCTCCTCATCTACACCTTCTGCCTTCCCTGATTACTAGTTTTTGTTAAAATTCCACCTTCTGCAAAAACCGTTCCCAATCTCCCCTTATTATTCATATATTCTCTCTGAGATTTCTCTCCAGTTTATCCTTTTGTATATATCTTGGTATTTACATATTTTCTACCTTATTGGGCTATGACTTCTTTAAGAGAGAAGGGACTATTTTTTACCTTTGTGTCCTCAGTGCTTCGAATAGGGACCTGGAACACAATAAATACTTAATAGATGCTTATTGTTTACTTAAGCTAGTTGGGATTTGCCAACATGCTCTTTTCTATATCTGTTAGCTTTGATGTCTGGTATTTTTTTTTCTGCTATTATTCCCTGAATTTAGTAATCCAGGTACCAGAACCTAGTAACATGGGCTTTCCAAGGTAGAGTTTTCCCAGTCTAGATTCAGTTTTATAACTGTTTAGTGGGCTCCTATTAGTCTGCCCATCCTTTTCCCTTTGGGTTGACTTGTTTCAACTCATCCCCACTCTAGAACTTTTACCTTAGCCCAGAGACAACAGAAGCTCTTATCAATCCTTTTTTTAACCCTGACAAAAAACTGAATATGATCTCTCCTACCTTCTGAGAAAAAAAAAAAATCATTTAAAATCTTAGTTGTTGCTGAAGGGACATTTGGGTGGTGATATCATGAGTGTAAGTAGAAGGGCCATGACCCCAAGACCAAATCCAGTAAAACCAGTATTGACTTGAGCACAGAAATCTCTTGCCAATCAAGATATGGCCTTAGTAATAAGAAGAATGAGAAAAAAAATAAGCAGGGTTATTATTTGTACCAAGCCCCACTTCTATAATGTTCTATGGTTTGCTCATTCTATGAGATGTATTGTGCAAATATTATCCCTATTTTACAAATGAGGAAGAAGAGGCTCCAAATGTTTACATAACTTGTCTAGGAACTTATTATGGTGTTAGAACCAGGGCTTGTTGGTGGGAGGGGTAGTCATATCTAATAAGACTGGAGGAAAGTAGGTTGGATAGGATTGTAAAAGGATTTTATTCTAGAGACAATAGAGAGCCATTTAAATTTATTAAGAAAAGGGAAGTACTATGGTGGGATCTACACATAAACGAAATCACTTTGGCAGCAGCATGCATAACAGACTGAAGAAAGGAGAGACTTGCTACAAAAAGACCATTGCAATAATCTAGGTAAGAAGTATTAAGGTGGTAGCTGGTGAATTGACAGGGGCTTCTTTTCTTCCTTTGGGCAAAGGTAGTCACCTACTTCCTAATAGCTTTGAACTGGCAGACCATTTACTGTAGAGGATAAGATTTGTTTTCTTTTCTCCTCTTCACCCCCACCCCCATCCCCCAATCAGATCCAACAGCTTCTCTTTTCTGGGCCAGACTTTTAACAGAGATCCTAATAAATAAACAGAGCTGCTAGTCTAGGGTTATAAATGTTCTTAGTCCCCTGCCCAAAGACATAATCTGAAAACATTTAGACCCTTGTGTTCTAAAACATTGCTATGCTGATTTCAATGTATCATGAGCCCTCATTTATTTCATAAATACAATTAAATGCCAGAAGCTATGTAGGTCACTATGCTTTCCAGGGGTATGCAAATGTTAAATAGGTTTAAGCTGGAAATGGCTCAGGAATCACTAGATACTTTCCCCTCCTAATATTGCATATCATTAGAGATAGTGGATTTGGAGAGTTATGGTGATGGTCATAGATAATGCTGAACATGGCTTTGTCTGAGTGCCAAAATAAAAAGTGTCCCTTTTGATGGGAAATGCTTGTCTGGCAAGAGGATTGAGAACTTCTTAGACAAGGAATATCTGAGCCTATGTAACTACAGCTATCACCATGCTGCTAAGCCTTATAACTTCCCTAGGCTGCCAAGATGCTCTTTCTAGCCAAGACTTATTATTCTTTCAGTAGGGGATCAGACAAACCATCAGTACCTTGCTGAAAGGTCAGATAAAATTTTAAATTGGCACCTCTTCTCTCTTATCCCTCCCAGCACCCCCTCCTCCCCCATCCAAATTTCACTTGCTTGAGAGATACCTAATAGTTTTCTGCATTCATTAGACAACTTAGGTACAAAGCATAGTTGGAACTTCACTGAGGGGGCTATAAATAAATATATATACTTGAGCATTATCAAGGAGATTTTGCCTTGGATTTGTTTAGTCATTCAGACGACATAAGGTTCTAGACCTTGCCCCTTAGCCAAAGCACAGAAACCTAAAGGTCATCTTGATTTTTTTCTTAAATTTTAAAAAAATTCCTGTTTCTTCTTTGTTCTCAGCAGCTCAGACCCATCTGGAACCCCCAGGAACTCTAGAACCTTCTCATGGTCAAGGAACACTTTAAAATGGTGTCTCTTTGAAAACTGTACCCACTTATTCCCAAAGGGCATGGAATTTATATCCAGTATCTAGACCTTTAACTACCAATTTCTCTCTTATCAAACTATGGTCAGTTTTATGTCTTAGCACATCATTAGATGCTTGTCTCATTTATCATCTTACCATTCTTTCTTGGGTACAAAGAATAACAAAAATTTTAAACTGTCTGCAAACATTTAATTAGCTTTTGTTATTCTATATAGTCTTTGTCTAATGATCAGTAAATTGGCATATGTTTGGGTCAGATGTCAGTTAAATTGAAATTTAGTCAATAAACATTTATTCATCATCTACCATGAGCAACAATTTTAGGAGCTATAGATAGAAAAATGCAGGACAATCCCAACCCTCAAGGAGTCCACAGTTAAAAAAGGATTATAAAACATGCCCAGAGAAGTAAATACAAAGTTATCTGATCAAGAAGAGAGCACAGATTGGTGGTGGGGGAGGGGGATGGGAAAGAGTGATGTAGATGGAGGGGGAGCAAATGAACCTAGAAAACATAAGAAGATTGTGAATGAAATGAAAGGTGCAGTCAGTCCCTAGGCATTTATTAAGTACCCACTATATGCTGGATACCATACCAATGTACTAAATGCTAGAGATACATATGTGAAAAATGAAAAAAAAAATCCCTGTTCTCAAAGAGCTTACATTTGATCAGGAGAGACTCCCTCTGTCTCTCTGTCTGTCTCTCATATAATGAAACCTATGTTTTAGGAAAACTGCTTCATGACTGTGTTAAATATGAATTGGAATAGGGGAGAGACTTGTGTCATGGACACCAGTTAGGCTTCAGTACTATAGATGAGAAATAATGAAATCTTATCTAGGATGGGGTGTGTGTGTGTGTGTGTGTGTGTGTGTGTGTGAGTAGAAGTAGGTGACAAATGTGAGAGATGTTGAAGTAAAATTGCAAGATTTTGCAGTCAATTGGATTTATGGGTTGAGGTACAATGGGGAATCATAGGTAACATTAAATTTATGAAAACAGGTGACTAGAAGGATGATGGAATATTTAGAAGGGAGAGTTTAGGGAAGTTTGGGGAAAAGTAAGTTCAGTTTGGAACATGTTGATGAGATGGTTATAGAATTTATTAGAAGTGTCTGCTAGATAATCACATGGGACTCATAGAAGAGACTAGGACTGAATAGATTTAGGAATCAACTGCTTAGAGTTGATAATTGAGCCTATTTGCACTGATAAGGTCACCAAGTGAAAGAATGTAATGAGGGAAAAGAAGGGGACCCAGAATAATCTTAGGAGTGTTACCAGTATTTAGAAGATATGATTATATATGATGAAATAGCAAAGAAAACTGAGATATAGTGGTCATACAGGTAACAGGGACAGCCAAGAGATAGTGTGATTAAATGTAGATTATATAAAGATGACATCTTAAATTTGGGTTTGAAAACTCAATTTTATAAGTTTAGGACTTGGGGGAAGGGTGAACAGGAAGAAAATTGATGGGGTAATAGTTTGTAAAAAGATTTGGGCATTTTAGTGGACTACAAGCCTAATATCAGCAATGTGATGAGGTACAGGGAGGGAAAACCCTAAATAAAAAAGCAGCCTCTATTGCAATGCTAGGCCCTACTAATGAAACCATAGCATCTGAAATGAATTAGGTCCTAAGATCACTGCATTCTGCCCTAGACTTACTGCATCTGAAGTGTTCAGTTTGATATACAGAAAATGTTCTTTATAGACCAGTCTAAAATTTCAAATAAAATTACTTGAGGGAAGCAATATGTGTTGTGTGTCTCTTCCCACCTCCCTACCCCCAATTTTCAGAAACCAAGTAACCACTTTCCAGTAATACTATACAGGTGTGTATTCTTATAATCCAGAAGATTCACACTACTCCAAATCTGATAATTTTGGTTTACCCCAAAATCTGATAATTGCTATATTTTTAACAGAGAAGGCCATTTCAAGTTCTAGTCACTCACATCTATGCACATCTCAAAGAGTTTTCACAAAGTGCCTCTCAATGATAGTGATTTGGCTTTTTATGGGTACCAAGTGCATATCTTCTCATTTCTAGATGATTGATTAATTAAAAAAACAAAGGAAATTACCCTTATCACCCTTCTACCAATGACATTTGAATCATAATAAGCTTAAAGATTTAGCTAAAATATACTAATTGTCCTGTAATCCTAAATATCCAAAAAAAAAAAGTCTAAAATATATTAATGATCCTATGACTCTTAGAGGACATTTGAAGATTTGCAGAGCAAATTACATACATTATTTCATTTGATCCTTATAGGAACCCTGTGAGGTAGACCCTGCTAATACTGCCAACTCTATTTTGCAAAGGAACCACAGCTTCTACATGTCTGAATCTAAGTCCTGTTAATTTCTACTTCATCACTCCAGCTGCTCAGATACCCTGATCCTTTAATATTAATAGCTTACCTTTGCATAGTATTTTGAACTATCCTATATTCCAACACAGGCAGCAATATAGTGAATGAAATGCTGGGTCTGGAGTCAAGAAAACTGAATTTCCTAAGTTCAAATTCACTCTCAGACACTTACTAGCTGTGTGACCCTGGGCAAGGCACTTAACCCTGTTTGCCTCAGTTTTCTTATCTTCAAATGAGCTGGAGAAGGAAATGACAAACCACACCAATATCTTTGCCAGGACAACTTCAAATAGGGTCACAGAATTGGAAACAACTGAAAAACAATTCAATAACCATACCAAGATATTTCAAAGATTTGCATTTACTGTGCCTGGCCTCCATTAAAGACTAGAATCCCAACTAGCTTAGCCAGTCAATTAGGTAAAATTTTAAACGTAGATTTCCTCGTCTACTTCAGTGTTTAGGCCTCACAGCATTCACTCTGGGTATTGTTCTTGTTTGCCGCATTATATTTAACAAAAACTATAACTGATTCTCAAGTTCAGTGTTCTAAATTCCCATCTAATGCCCACTCACATTGCACTATCCTTTCAGTCTTCTAAAAAATACCTGGTAGAGTAGACCTAAAAGAAACTTCTTAAATAGGATTACCCCATAATAGCCCTCCCCCAGAAAATAACCCAATTGTCATTGCCTTTCTTTTGGGCTAGTTTATATACACTTCTTAGTGTATATGTACTTTATATATACCTTCTTAGCAGGAGAGAGCTTTTTATCATCCTTTCAGAATGAAGGGCCAGAAAAACAAAATGATTTTTATTCTTTAGGATAATCTGGAGGAAGAGGGAAAGGAAAGCAACATTTACTATTTCTTTGGTGCATCGAGGCCATCAAAGGTATGGCCTTGTTTACTGAGTGACAGCATAATTCTAGATCAGAAGAATGCACTTAAAAAGAGAGGCCAGTGGAATTATAGACTGTATAAAAAATATAGACTGTATATTAGGACACAGACTGATGAATGGACTTTGAATTAAAAGACAGAAGACAATATTTGCTTAATATGGAGAATACCTAGACCTCTTTGGTTCTGAGATGAATAGGTTATCCTGCTGCTGCCCAAATTGTCTTTTGCAGTAAGTAATCTGTCTTGTATTTGATTCTAAGTCCTTCCTACATCTGCCTGATACCTGTGTGGTTCTGGCAAAAGTCCAAAACCATGAACATTTATTTTTTCTCTCTTCTTCTCATCAACCTCAATGGGGAAAAGAAAAGAAAGGCCTTTGCTTAATTGTACATATTTGTTACAAAATAAATCCCTACATTGACAGTATCCAAAAATGTATATCTCATTCTGCATCTTCAGTCTGCTGTCTTCTCTCTGTCAATAGGTAGATAGCCTTCTTTATCAACAATTCTCAGGAATTATAGTTTGTCACTCTTGGTCATAGTTCTTAAGTGAAAAATATTTGTTTTTACAATGTTGTCATTATACAAATTATATTGCCTCTTTCTGATCCAGATAGGAAGGGTTCCCCTTTGCCAGAATCTAGCTGTCCAGTCTCTTAAGCCCCCTTTACAGTCATCTTCCTTTCCTGAGAGTCTCATCCCCATTCTTCACCCTCAGGAGGAAGACTATTCAGAATATCCCAGCTTCTTACTAACAACCATCTTAAAAATTTCTTCCCAAAGTGAAATGTTTTATATTCTGATGAAGTCACAGTAGCTTTTTTAAAAAATAGGAGCTGCTTCGTTCAACTTTTGTTATGTGATGTATACACTTTGTTCACTAAGATCCCAAATGACAAATATGAGTATACTTTAAATTCAGAGTAGCATCTTGTTTCCATGTTAACTAAACCATCATCTTCTCTTTCTCCAATTCTATCTTCCTTTCATTAGTCTTTCCATAATCTAGATAAAAGACTATCTTTGTTTCTACCCATATATATTAAAGGATTTCAGACACAAGAGTTATTTCCAAGGTGCTTCATATTCTCTGTGGCTCATTCATTTTCTAATCATAATTTCTACAGATTTCCCCCCTCTGAAATCAACAGAACAGTCATCTGGTTCTCTTTATGCCTATTGTTTGACTTTAGCTTCCCACTGGAGAATGTGGATCCAGCTTTTCAACCCTGTGGTATCTATTTTCAGGCCTGTTGTAGCTATTTTCAGTCTAACTTTGTTCCCCAGTTCAGGTGGTCCAGCTCCATTTTCCCTGCAGTGAAAAATGAAAGCTGATGGTTCTTTCATCTTCAAAGATACCCTGGCTAATAAAAACCAAACAATCCTCCCCCTCCCCCACAATCAATCTTGCCTGGCAACTATTACAGGTTCTGTCTTTCCCTGTCAGTGATACTTAGACCAATTTCCTGTTAACACTTTTTTCCCCCTATCCACCCCTTAAATGAGATTGGAAAAAACCGACAAGGAAAAAAATTGTATGGACATTCCCAATATAGTAGGAAGTAGAGTATGGATTCCCAAGACCAGATTAGAAGTCTTCTAAGACTGATGTGAGACCAGCACTTGAAGTTTAGACAGAAGCTGTTAAATAATCTGTAGAACATGGACAATGCAATAAGATTAGAGTTAAATTACTTTTGGGATCTGATAATTATTTTTTCCTTTATTTTCGTTACATGGAAGATATTTACTGCTGGCTATATAGTAAGTATATACTTACTATATAGTATAATAATACTATATATATATATATATATAAATAATAAGTAAAATGCTCAATAAATGCCTTTCATTTACTTAGCTGTAATTTTTTTCTTGCTTAATGCAGTGTAATCTTTGAATCAGAAGACTTGGACTTGAATTTGGGTTCTGACATTTACTCTGTGATTCTAGGCAAGTCACTCAACTTTGCTGAGCTTCAGTTTTTTATTTATAAAATGACAATTATAATAATTGTATTCCCTACCTCATAAAGCTATTGTGAGGATAGTGCTTTGTTGACTTTAGAGCCTAAAGAAAATATTATGTGAATGATGGTCAGTATTTGGGAAAACCACCCTCCTGGTAAGTAAATGGGATTTTCCTAGGTGTTCTTTCTTGAAATAAAAGGAACTTTAAAATTCACAAAATACCAGTTTTTGCCATATCCAGTAAAGTTTACAATGAAAGAAATTGTGTGAATTTACCTTTCATGCATCTATAGTTATTCCTGAGATCGACGGTACACATGGTTGGACTAGATAGTCCTTTTAGCTTAAAATTTATTAGCCATGACTTATTGTATTCAATCGGTGCACTACAAATTTATGTTGTTGTTAAATTTGAGTTCTCACTGCAGCAATAATCTTCTTATACTTCCTGAATCAGTTCTTTATTCCACTCACCACAGAATCTATTTAATTTTCATTTCTCTTCCAGTTTCCATAGCATTCCAACCTCCTTTTTACTCAACTGAAGACTTCACCTTATATATCATTTGCCTTTTTACCTCATTTCACACCTATCAGACATCTCCCTTCATCATCTTGTCTTTCACTGATGTCTCACATGAAGAGAGCCTTTTTCATTTGCCCTGGGAAGATGCTCTATATCCACCTTTGATCCTGTCCCCTCCTGTTTTCTTCTTCAACATATACCTATAGATAAATCTCTGCCTTGCCCATTAATCCAGGCATTACTGCTAAATACTATCCTTTTTTGGCTTTCCCTTCTCAGCAAAATTCCTTGAGAACCTGTCTACACTCATTGCCTCCACTTAATTTCCTCCTACTTATAAACTGCAGTCTGGCTTCCAGCATCTTCATTCAACTGAAAGCGCTCCCTTGAAAGTTACCAATGAGGGGACAGCTGGGTAGTTCAGTGGATTGAGAACCAGGCCTAGATATGGGAGGTCCTAGGTTCAAATCTGGCCTCAGACACTTCCCAGCTGTGTGACCCTGGGCAAATCACTTGACCCTCATTGCCTAGTCCTTACCACTCTTCTGCCTTGGAGCCAATACACAGTATTGACTCCAAGATGGAAGGCAAGGGTTTTTAAAAAAAAAGTTACCAATGAAAATTTAAATGTTAATTCTAATGAACTTTTTTTCATCTTCATCATCCTTGTCTTACTTTGCAGCCTTTTAACATTGTTGATCACATCTTCCTGGACACTATATAATAATCAGGATTATCTAATTACACCGAATTCTTTAGGGAATGTATTTCCTGTTACTAGAGATATTTGAGCATATGGCAGATCTATTGGAAATACTACAGAAGAGATTCTTGCATTGATTAGAAACATTGAAGTTGGCCTATATGGACTTTGTGAACTCTTTAAATCTTGTCTTCCCCTGAACTTTTAGATAGTTAAATATATTGGTTTTCATCCAAATAGCTTCTTTTATACTCGGACAGTGATAAATTTTTTGACAATAGCAAACACGAAAAAAAAGGGCAAAAAACCTGTTTAAGACTATGTGATTCTATCCACTGTTTTTGGTTTTTCACCTCTAAAAATGTTTGTATTGAAATTCTTAAACAGCAATTACAAAGATAATTTCCACTACCTCTCCCCCTCAAAATTACTGACAATGGAAAAATGAAAAGAAGGTGCTAAGAATCCAAAGATTTTAGACTGTCTGTAAATTATTAACTTAGTTGTTGGTATTCAGCCAGCAAGTGGACATACTACTGGAGGGAATGAATCATATCAACTTAAAATTCTTGATATAAACAAAACCAGAAGTCAAAAAGAATTTGCAACTAAATTTTTTTTTTTAAATTAAAACCCTTACCGTCTGTCTTGGAATCAATATTGGGTATTGGTTCCAAGGCAGAAGAGTGGTCAGGTCTAGGCAATGGGGGTTAAGTGACTTGCCCAGGGTCACACAACTGGGAAGTGTCTGAGGCTAAATTTGAACCTAGGACCTCCTGTCTCTAGGATTGGTTCTCAATCCACTGAGCTACCTAGCTGTCCCCCTTGCAGCTAAATTGCTGCACAGGTAAATAGCCCACAGGTAGAGAGGAAGTTGATAAAATATAGTTTATGATGAATCCAAAGACAATAAAGAAATATTATTTAATGGGAAGTTTGACTATTTCATGTTGCACTTTTCATAATAAGCATTTTCAAAAAAGACTATCATGAAAATAATTTCAGCCTGTCTAATCAATATGTGTTACAGGAAGGAAGGAATGAAGAAAGGAAGGAAAAGAAGGAAAGACTTATTAAATATCTATTATGTACTAAGCTAGTATTTTACAAATATTATCTTATTTGATCCTCACGCCAATCCTGGGTGGTTGAAATTATTATCTCCATTTTACAGTTGAGGAATCTGAGGCAGACATGATAAGTGACTTTCCAGGATCACACAGCTATGAAGTGTCCAAGGCCAGATATGAACTCAGGTCTTCTCAACCCCAGACTCAGTGCTATCCTTTTTGCCAGCTAACTGCCTCAGGGAAGGAAGAAGTAGAAAAATTCTACAAAAAATTTTGTTGAGATTTTTAAAAATTAAATCTATATATAAACTTTGAAACTTAGTGCAAAAATACTTAACATGCAAAAATTATATTAAAAATAAACCATGGGAGGGAATTGCTTGAAAATACCAATCAGGATTTCCATCAGGAGTAAGGGATGAGAGGCCAAAGACATGTAAATTACACAGAAGCCTCATAAGCTATATAGCATGAGAAAAGAATCAGAAGGCACTAGACAGAATTTATAATAAATAACAATTAAAAATCAAAATTCATTTTTAGTGATAAGCAGCTGATAACTGAAATTTAGTTCTTCTTGAATCAACTGTGTATAGTTACACCATTAACTTATAAGGCTAAGATCAAAATTAGTTCAAAGTGTGGGGGGAAAAATTCTAACCTAAAAATGAGAAGAATGGCTGGAGAAAAGGACTTTAACACTAAATTAGAGACTAAAAATTGCAATGGTCAACAAACAGTTGACTAACTTGCTAGGTAGAGAAAAATGGCAGTTAAGGGCAATACTAATTTTAAAAAAGAAGCAGATAGGTGATACAGTGGACAGGGCAATGAATTTGAAGTAAAAAAGACCTAAGTTCAGATCTGTCCTCAGACTTAATAGTTATTTGACTCCAGGCAAGTCTTTTAACTTCCATTTACCTCAGTTTGCTCAACTTTAAAATGGAGATACTAATAGTACCCACTTCCAAAGGGTTGTTGTGAGGATCAAATGAAATAGAGGTTTGTAAAGGTATTAGCACAGTGCCTAGCACACAATAGATTCTTACTCTGTCTGAACAAAGCCCCTTTAAAAAAATCTCATGTAGAAAGATGGATGATTATGAATAGTATTCTTAATCCAATGAGGAGCAGTACAGGGAAAAAACTGTCAAAGACAACTTGGAGAGACAAAAATCATCTCCAAAGTATTCATTTGAAGAACTATGAACAGATAAGAGATGGAACAATTTCTGTAAAGATTTTCAGCCATACTTCATCAAGAACAATTGCGTTACCATATTTGAACTCCATCATCATAGCACCACACCTGTTTTCAGAGGAAGTAGGAATGGTATAGAGGAAAACAAACATGGGGAAAAATAGATTTGACAGAGAATGGTCAGTGATCAATAAACAGTTATTAGGTGAGTCAGGAAATATCCATACAACACAATTTTGAGGGTACTTAGAAATAAATTCTTAAGGTATCAGAGGGGAATCCACCAAAGACATGGAAGAAAATTTTCAACCTTATTATTACTCAAAAAGATGACTTAAAGGACATCAACTACCAACCCATTTATCTGTTTTCTCATCTTTATGAAATTGTAATGATAATGTATACATATACTCTCTCCTAAGTGGTACACAATTGAGTAGACAGCCCATAGAGCTATGAATAATATATCTGTGATAAACACTGGAAATGATCAGCTGAATTGCCTTTGGTAAGTTGAAAAGTTCTTTTAATGACTTCATGCTTTTCTTGGTATCGAAGAGGCTTACTGCCAGTTGTATGACTGAGAGTCATGGCACTCAAAGAATTGAAATGGCAGTAGAGAGACATGTGTAGGATAAGGAATTAGGAAGGAGGAATAGTTTAAGGATACTAAAGAAATGTATAAATGAAAGAAGATGGGCTTGTAATATAGTGAAAACAAAAGATAACTTTTGGACAATGGGCATGCTTTTTTAGTAACTTCCTGGTGTCAAGAGAAAATCAATAAAGTCTCTTGCACATAGAATAAAGCCCTTGTGTCACACTTTTGGAAAGAGAAAAGTTACACATGCTGGACAGACATGGAATTACATATCCACTTGACCACTTCTACTGTCATCAGTAACTACAAGCAAATTGTGTAGAGATACTTTGTTATCCAAGTAGTTATAATTCAAGATCCTTGAAAAAAACTTGTAAGTTGCTTTTGTGTTGGTTCAGATTTGTGACATCATTTGTGTAGGGGACTCTTGATGAGTCCCTCTTTCAAGGCAAATCAGCAGCTATTCTTCATCTTAAATCTAAGAAATATTTCTGGGGAAACTAAGCAGCTGGTGATTGCCTTTTGAGAGCGATCCAAGCGATCTCTCTCTGAGGGTCTGAAGTCCACTCTGTCCAGGTGTGGCTATTTCAGTTGAATAATGGGGTGAGAAGCACTATGTGTTCAGTCACACATGTGTTAGGCATCACATAGTGTTCTTCCATGGCATGGAAGTTCGTAAATAGTAAATAGTTCTTTGGCACATAATCTTCTACATACATGATCTTCTACATTTAATTGGATATGTCACACATTAACAGATCACTTAATTAACAATCTTATAATGGTACTGATGTTAGTGATGTAACAAAGGATTCTGTGATCATTTACCATGTTACTACAACAGAAACTTCTTGATGGAGATGAATGACATGGATAGGGTAGTTTGGAGTTTAGTACTCCCTGACCTGGGAGGATCATTGTGCTTTTGATCAGCTTTCACAATCAATCACAATTGCTTAGGGAACATTTCATATCTAAGTACAGGGTTAAAAGGTAACTTAAAAGCAGACCAGATTTGGGGTTTTCCTCAATTTATAAGTTCTGTTTTTCTTGTGTTACTTTGAAGCACTTGGCAATGTTGCCTGGTTTCTGTCCACAAACAAATTCTTCGGAGTGTGTTAACTGTAAGGAAAGATTTATTGCGGTGCTCAAGCATTTGGCCAGTGTTGAGTGTGGGGCCTTGAAGCATATCTCTGCTTGAGAAAGGAGGGGTAATGGGTAATGGATGATCTTTAGGCTTTAATTCTGTGAATGCAATCTTTTTAGGGTAATAATCCAAGGGGATTAAAGTGGGATATATGTGTGTTAACCCTATAAGTATTTGCTCTCATATTATTTCTCCTGTATTGGGGAGAGAACAATAATCATAACAAGTCCATTAGTAAGGGAAGTTGGAGAGAGAGAAGTCATGGGGGGGGGGGAATCAGTAGGGGCCTCATTTTCAGGCATCCCCCATCTCCCAAACTGTGACTTTGTTAGCAAGTGGGGATTTCTTGGCTTCCTGCAATTGCCAATGATTAACTTAAAGGATCACAGATTTGGAACCATCAAGTTCAATTCCCTAATTTTATAGATAAGTAAACTGAGGCACAGAGAAGTTAAGTGACTTGCCTAGGGTTTAATAGCTAGTTAGTCTCTCAGGCACAGTTGGAACTCAGAACTTTTTGAATCTTAAGGGAAATTTCCTTATTGACCATTCCATACTTTTCCTTATGATAAAGCCTAAAAATATTCACTAATGAATTAACCACTTATAAAATGAAATCTCTGCTAAATATTCTTTCACATTTCATAATGATTACTTTTTGCTGATTGACTTTGTTTGCCTTAAAAAAAGAATTATTTGAATATGAAAGAATTAAGGAGCCGTTAGAAAAATTAATAAAGCCCCTGAAATACTTGATGAGTCCTGTATGTAAGACAGTTGCAGCTCAAAAAATTAACATTTTGACTTGATTTATTCTTTGGTAATTCTAAGAATTAGCACATAATTGCAATTATAACCAAAATTTTGTCAAATATAAAACAAATATATCCATTTTAATAATTTTAGCCTCATTTTTAAAGATAAAGTGCTAATTACAGCCTTTTTTCTCTATGAAATGTTGTTCCTTATTTGAAGTGGATTCACTTTGTGATCTTTTTTTTTAGTGTCTGAGATTACACTCATCCACCATTTCATTTCAGTATACCTGTAAACCTGGACTTGAAAATAATTCATTACTAACACCTATGTAGTAGTGCTTCTTGCCTTTTGGTATTCTGAATTATTTCTTGATTAGTTTTCATCTTTAGAATTAAGACTGGCTCTGAAAAGACATGTTTATTTTTGAAACAGATTTATCTTCATGGGATTCTAAAAATCATGTAAACCATTTAGGGTTTAGAAATTTACTTTTGCTGACCTGCTTAGAGAGTGTGTAAAACTCCATTTCACTCTCAAAGCTTTCAAGATGGTTTTTTCTTTATCTTTTGTGAGGATAGTATTATCAATTTTCTTTTTTTTTTTTTTGCTTTTTTAAAAATTTAAATTAACTTATTTGGTCAATTTAGAACATTATTCCTTGGTTGCAAGAATTATATTATTTCCCTCCCTCCCCATCCCCATCCTTCCCGCAGCAAATTTTTTTATTATTTTTTTTATTATCATTTTTAAGAAAGCTCCAAACCGTTTAGAATTAGCATTGATTTCAGTATTATACTCTGACACTTCCTTCAAATTAATCAAGGGTTTTATGTTGTTAGATCTTACTGAGGACAATATATATTAGAATTTCCTCCCCCTTTTCAACCAGATTATTCACTCCTTCACTATATCTTAAATAAATAAATATCTTAAATAGATGATACGGCACTTTGAAACCTATGTCAAAGGCATTCAGAGGTTTCTGCTTAAAAGTACTTCCCTTGGAAGTTTTGCTTATTTACTACATTTGCACAACTCCACCTCACCCCCCCCCCCCCGCCCCCATCTTCAAACAGCCTCCAATTCATAATTTCTTACATGAAACATTATAGTATTAGAGAAAGGTAAGGGTTTAACTTTTTTTTTTTAAAGCAATCCTCTTTCTATAGGGAAAATAAAGATGATCAGGTCTATGAAGAAATGCCCTGCTATTGCCCATGTGCTATGACCGTATCTTATTTAGGTAAATGTGAGTTTTTTTATACCAGTGTATATGCTAAACAAGACTGATGAACCTTGGCTAGGGAGGCCTATATTTGTGAACTCCACAGTGGAAAGGCAGTGGGAGAGGAGAGGAAAGGAGAGGAGAAGAGAGGAGAGGAGAGGAGAGGAGAGGAGAGGAGAGGAGAGGAGAGGAGAGGAGAGGAGAGGAGAGGAGAGAAAAGAAACAGGGATTAGTAAAAGGCAAAAGGAAACTTTAGAGCAGGTGTTCTTCAACTGAGGTCTGTGAGCTTGGTTTAAAAAAAAAATTTTTTTTAGTAGCCTTGATTTTTTTTTTTGTAATCCTAAGCATTTTATACATTTAAGAACTTTATTTTGAAGGAGCTAGGTGGCACTATATATAGAGCACTGAGCTTGGAGTCAGGAAGACCTGAATTTGAATCTGACCTCAGACACTTTCTAGCTGTATGACCCTGGGCAAATCATTTAACCATGTTTGCTCTTTTAAAAAGAAAAAAAAATTTTTTTTGAGGAGGTCCATAGGTTTCCCTGAAGGGGGTCTTTGGCACAAAATAAAATGAAGAACCCTTTTTCAGAGAAATTAGATAAGAGTAAATAAATTAAATAATATCTTCTATAAATTGCTTCCCCTGTCTTGTACTTCACTTTCTTCATATGTAAAATTAGGTGGTTTGTACTAGATGATGACAGCTTTAACTATTATGATTCTACTAGGCAGAATCAAATATAGAAAAGATTTGAAAGTATAGGACAGTCATTTAGGATAATTTGTCCGGATGGTAGAAGAGATCTTTAGAAAGATTGAGATGCTAGATTGAATCTAGGAAACAAGTCAGGTAAATTCAGTTCAGTAAATGTGCTTAACTCTAGTGTAAAGCATTATTCAAGGTGTAGTTATAAAGACAAAAATAAGACAGCCCCCTTCCCTAAGGAGCATGTATTCAGTAAGGAATTCAGTGGCAGACATAGAGATAAGTTGGGGAGGTGGGGGAAGAGTGGGAGGGAAAGGTATATGAAGGAAATGATTTGGGAGGTGAGAAAGCCACTTATGTTGTTACAATCACTTAGAATAGTCTAAAGGAGAACTTGACCTAGGATGATGTGTAGGTGGAGAGATAAATATGCATGAGATGTGGAGGTCAGATCCTCATGGCTTGAGGTGACTAGAAGGATGAAGGTGGTCTTAAATGAATAGAAATGTAGAAGGAAAGATAATGAGTTCCTTTTAATATCTTGATTTTAGGTAACCTTTAAGATCTCTTCCAATTCTTAAGATTCTGTGAGTATATAATATTCCTATCCCATTGTACAAGATGAAATCTAAACTTCTTCCCCTGTTATTCAAAGCTCTCCATTATCTGAATCCAACCTTCCTTCCAGAATTTATTTCCTATAATTTATTTCACATTACATGAATTATCCCAATAAAACTGATCTATTAGCTGCCCCATGAAAACACCTTGTACTTGCCTGTTTCTTCACCTTATTGAAGACCATTCTGCTTACTTAAAATATTCTTTATCTCTCTGCTGTTTGTCAAGACCCAATTCAAATTGCCAGTGGCCTTAATCACCAAGTCCAGCCCTCACTCTCAAATCTCATTCTTCTTGACCTCTCTGCAGCCTTTGACAGTGAAGATCACATCCTTCTCTACTCTTGTCTCTAGGTTTTCAAGATATATTTCTATCTTGATTCTCCTACCTAAATTACTGTTTATTTTCTTCTCCTTTGCTGGATCTTCATACAGGTTGAGCCCATTAATCCTAGGTGTTTCATAGGGCTGTCCTTTGCCTTCTTCTCTTCTTCCTCTATACTACTTCATGTGGTGATCTTATCAGCCCCCCGTGGGTCTAGTTATCATCTTTATGCTAATGATTCTCAAATCTACTTATCTGATCTATAGTCCTATATCTCCAAATGCCTGCTATACAACCTTAATTGGATGTCAAGGACACATCTCAAACTGATGATATGTCCAAAATTGAATTCACTATCTTTCCCTTTAAGCCTTTCCAACTTTCCTATTGTGAACTTTACACTCTTATTATTTTACACTCTTATAATAATGAGGATATAACTTACAATGTAGATGTCATTCTTGACTCCTTATCCTCTCAGCCCCATATCTAAACTTTTGCCAAGGCTTATAATTTTTTTCCTTTGTAACATCTCTCAAATACACACACTTCTCTGATACTGTCACCACCCTGGTAAAGGTTCTCATCTTCTCACCTGGACTATTGTAAAAGCCTCCTATTGACCAGTATGCCACAATTCTTTCCCTACTCTAGTCTAACTGTACCCCCACCTTCCATTCCCACCTCTGGTGACACTAGTCTCTACTGTTCATGGAACAAGACTCCCATCTCCTTTCTCTGGGCATTTTCATGGGCTATCTGTTATTCATGGAATGCTTTCTTCTCACTTCAACATTGCCTGCCTTCTCTGGCTTCTTTCAAATTTCAGTTTACAGGAAGCCTTTCTCAATGTTTCTTGATTCTAGTACTTCTATTGATTATTTCCTATTTATTCCTTATATAGCTTGTTTGTACATTTTTATTTAGATTGTTGATTCCTCAAGGGCAGGAACTGTTTTTTGCTTTTCTTTGGCTATCCAGCAATTAGAACAGTAACTAGCACATAGTAGATGCTTAATAATGTTTATTGGCTGATGGTTTTCTTAAACATGTATTAGCCCATAGTAATTTCTCTCATTGCACTTATCTAACATTTGTCTGTTATATGCTGCCTTTAAAGAAGAAGTATGATTTAATTGGCAGGAGTACTAGATTTGGAGTAAGTAAAGGCCTGAGCTCAAATTTAGCCTCTAACACTTATTAATTGTATACTGTGAGCAGGTCACTTAAATTCTACCTCAAAGGGCTGTTTTGAGGATCATATGGGATAACTTATAGAGCTCTATGCAAACCTTAAAATGTTATATAAATGTCAACTACTGCATTTGTTCTTTTATGTATTTTCTAGCCTCTTCCAGATTTTGAGCTTTTTTTGAAGTTGAGAGTCTGGGTTTTAGATGTTTTCTTTCCTATGACAAAGGCTTGACAGTGCTATGACAAGACTAGATTATTCAGTAAAGGATGTCTTTATTGAATAAAAGTTATTGACTTAAGTTCTATGAAATAATTATTGATATTATAAATTCTATTGTCATACTTTATTCACTTAAAAGTAATCATACAGGTTGATTACTTAAAAGTAATCTTTAAGTAAGTCCTTATGGAACAAAAGTTCATTTTCAAACCAAGTATTTTCAGTTTGCTATAAGAAATGTTAGTTAAATACAAAAAAGGTACTTTTTTGAGCCAATGTTTGAGCCAATGACAGGAAAATTTATCATAGATATGTCTTCATGAATTGTAATCTGGAATTTAAGCTTTTTCTCCAGAACTCATTATAATTTGGCTTTTCATTTTCAGATTGGGAATCAAAACTGAAAACAAGGAATATTGAAAATATTTTAAGAAATTCACTTTTTTAAAAAGTATAATTGCTGACAGGTCAGATTAGTTTATCTCACCAGTGTTTTCAAAAAGATATTTGTTGTATTATCAGTCATTTGTGTGCTCTAATGTGTTTTACAGGTATTCATGAAGAAAGTGTGCATGTACATGTATGTTTGTAATCAGAAAGTCAAGGAAACAGGGTGACATACTTCAATCTTATCTTTCCAATTAGTTGTCAATCTGTTGTCAATCTTTTAAAACAGAACACCCTTTAAAGTTAAATTGAAGCCTGCATTTATTAAATTTATTAAATTAGTCTGTGTCTTGGACCACTTTGACCATCTGGTAAAACTTATAAAACCCCTTCTCAGAATAAAGTTCTTAAGAGTAAGAAACATAATACATAGGATTGCAAAGGAAGTCAATTAATTAGAAATCTAATTATTAAAAAAAATTTTAAGTTTATGAATGCCAGGTTAATTAATCATTAACAATTAATTCTGGCCTAGATGAAAGTCTGTAGGAAGGATTTGATTTTTTATTTAAAAATGAAGTAGATTATCTTCCTAAATTGCTGAATTTAAAGATTACTATAATGAACCCATTATTTGACCATGTCTTGTTTTAAACTTTCTTGTCATGATTTATTAGGTGAAAAACCATTTCGCTGTGATGAATGTGGTATGAGATTCATACAGAAATATCATATGGAAAGGCATAAGAGAACACATAGTGGAGAAAAACCATACCAGTGTGAATACTGTTTACAGGTAAGATGGTGGTTTGAAATTATTTTCTCTCCCAAATGATTAGGTTAATAAACTGGAAAATATGATCAATCATACATGAGAATAATTTGAATGGCAATTATAATAAGGACTACAATAGAAGACTAAAATGTTTAGGAATAAATTGCTTATGTTCTTAGGCTTATATCAGCATTATATTTATTTAAATTTTTTCTCTCTCTCTTTTTTCTTTCTTTCAAAAAACAACAACAACAAAACCCCCATCATCACCCACCCAACTCAACAGTATTTTTCCCGGACAGACCGTGTATTAAAACATAAACGTATGTGCCATGAAAACCGTGACAAGAAACCAAACAGGAATGCCACAAAGGGTGGCCTTTTGACATCTGAGGATGATTCTGGCTTTTCTACACCTCCAAAAGACAGCTCACTGCCAAAAAAGAAAAGGCAGAAAACAGAGAAAAAGTCTTCTGGGATGGACAAGGACAGTATGATGGACAAGTGTGACCAGAAAAAAGATAAGAATGATTATTTGCCTCTTTATTCCTCAAGCACTAAAGTAAAAGATGAATATATGGTGGCAGAATATGCTGTTGAGATGCCCCATTCTTCAGTTGGAGGGTCACATTTAGATGATCCTGCTTCAGGAGAAATACACCCACCCAAGTTGGTTCTCAAAAAAGTTAACAGTAAAAGAAGTCTAAAGCAGCCACTAGAGCAAAGTCAAACAATTTCACCTTTATCCACATACGAAGATAGCAAAGTTTCAAAGTATGCCTTTGACCTCGTGGATAAACAAGCCTTACTAGACTCAGATGGCAATCCTGACATTGACCAGGTTGATTCCTTACAAGAAGGGCCCAGCAAACCTGTCCATAGTAGCACTAATTATGATGATGCAATGCAATTTTTGAAGAAAAAGAGATACCTGCAAGCAACTAGTAATAACAGTAGAGAGTATGCACTGAATGTGGGTACTATAGCCTCTCAACCTTCGGTAACGCAAGCAGCTGTGGCTAGTGTCATTGATGAAAGCACCACAGCATCCATATTGGATTCACAGGCACTAAATGTGGAGATTAAGAGTAATCATGACAAAAATGTTATTCCAGATGAGGTACTACAGACTTTGTTAGACCATTATTCACACAAGGCTAATGGACAGCATGAGATATCATTCAATGTGGCGGACACTGAGGTGACATCTAGCATATCGATTAATTCTTCTGAAGTTCCTGAGGTCACTCAGCCAGAGAGTGTTGGAACAAGCTCCCAAGCATCCTCATCAGATAAAGCCAGTATGTTGCAGGAATATTCAAAATTTCTGCAGCAGGCTTTGGACAGAACTAGCCAAAACGATGCCTATTTGAACAACCCGAGCCTTAACTTTGTGACTGATAACCAGACCCTTGCAAGTCAGCCAGCATTTTCTTCCATAGACAAGCAAGTCTACGCAGCCATGCCCATCAATAGCTTTCGATCAGGAATGAATTCTCCACTAAGAACAACTCCAGACAAGTCTCACTTTGGACTAATAGTTGGTGATTCCCAGCATTCATTTCCCTTTTCAGGTGATGAGGCAAACCATGCTTCTGCTACATCAACACAGGACTTTTTGGATCAAGTGACTTCTCAGAAGAAGGCTGAGGCACAGCCTGTCCACCAAGCTTACCAAATGAGCTCCTTTGAACAGCCCTTCCGACCTCAATACCATGGAACAAGAGCTGGAATGGCTTCTCAATTTAGCACTGCCAATGGACAAGTGAACCTGCGGGGACCAGGGACAAGTGCTGAATTCCCAGAATTTCCTTTGGTGAATGTAAATGATAATAGAGCTGGGATGACATCTTCACCTGATGCCACAACAGGCCAGACTTTTGGCTAATTAAAAAATGTAAATAATATTGGCACTTTAGAACAGATTAATCAAGAGTGGGTTTGCTCTGTAAAAGATGGAGTGCTGTACAAACTTTAAGAGCAATGTGTTATAACAAAAGTAAGCTGATATGAATAGCAAGATAATCCAATAACTGAATTTTTTTTCTTTTTGGTTAGTCATCATTCATTGAACTGCCTTACATGTTGCCACCTTTATAGAAGCAATGTATCACTTATTTTAGACCAGAAACTTGCTATTCTACCTACACCAAGTTTAAAAAAGAAAACAAAAACAACAGCAACAAAAAATAAGACTTTCGCACAATTGTTTCCTGATATCATTGTACATTCTTGGGAAATTAGTAATTGTGTGAAATTTACGCATACTGTTTATAATTTTTCAGCATAGACATTGCACTTCAGCAGGGAATCTTAATATACTTTGCAGACAGAGTGAACTTAAAAGTTTAAATGTCAAGAGATTATGGCTTAAAATTAATGTATTCTATAGGAAAAAAAATCTTCCATCTTTTAAAAAAAGAACAATATGCCATATACCCTTGATTTTCATTTTGCATTATATTGAGCTGTGTTTTCTGAGGGGGAAATAGTAATAAAAATCTGATAGTCTAAGACTCCACTATTTAAAAGCCTAATTACTTAAAAATATGCATACTTTCAACACATTTACCAAAATACACAACTGCTGAAGCATTTACTTCCAGACTAAAGTATGCATATTGGTGTCAGTTTCTTTGTACAGTTGTACCTAGATATTTTTTATGATTTTTTTTTTCCATGTGCAGGTATCAAGGTTTTGAGGTTTTAGTCAAAGTATTCTGTAGTTACATTCCCAAGAACATAATGCTTTCACAGACTGTATATTCCAAGTTTTGAAGCTTAATTGTATTTTACGTTACATATACACTTTCACTTAACATAGAGCACTTAGATTCTATTTGATATTTTTGATTTCTCTCAAAGTAAAAATTTTAGATTTTTAGGTTTGATATGGTTGTGTCTTAATCATCTCATAAATGACAGTTTTAATTTTTGGCAATAAAAGGAAATTGGGATGTCTTCGGATTTGTAAAAACTGGTTTAATTTTTCCCTTTCTAGATTCTTGGTAGATCAGATAATTAAACAGTATACAGAGAAACTAAAGAACTGGGCATTTTAATTGCATATTTTACCTTCAGCAACTTCTTGATGAACACTGTTCATTATAGTTTTACAAACCAAAAGTGTTTACTAATCCTAGTAACTACAATTTCATTTTCAGCCTAGTTGAGTATCGGAAGCATTTTGTTGCATTTCAAAACATAAATAAACTACAGACTTTATCCTCACACCATGAATCTTTTTTTTTTATCCTGAAAAGGCATGATTTGAGTAATATGTTGGGTAGTTTTTAGTTTTTTACATTGTATAACGTCAGTGATTAATTATTCTGGTGTCCCCTTCCAAACTTTTAGTTTTGTTTTTGTTTTTTCCTCCAACTTTTTGGTTTGCTTGCTAAAATTCTCCATCTTTCTCACACTGATATACACATCAATATAGATACCAATAGTAACCTTGGAAGCTGACACTTCTTTATAACATGGCTTTCCCAACCTAATCTTTAGTAGCTCTACAAATTTGTGCACCATGACATTGTTTCTCATATAAATGATTTTACTTTTTTGGGAGTTAGCCCATAGCTATTCTCACATGGAAAGGGAGCAAGCAATATTTGCATTTACCACATTTCATATTTGTGTTGAACATAGCAGTGTTTTAAAATTAGGACCATCAATTAAAAGGATTTGTCAACTATTTTTAATGTAATTTTCTTCATACTTTGATTACTCTATGACTTTTGAAATTTTATACATTTCCATTTGGCAGTTTTTTAACCCCCTGCCAAATTTTGGAAAGAACTAGATTCTTTAGAAGCAGAGATTCAGTCCTGCCATTATTGGCTCAGCTGTTCATCATCTTAAACTGGGTGTGTTAAGTGTCATGTGATTATAAGAAGGCTTCTTTTAGATGAGATCTTTAAAACTTGGGGCTATGTCCATTCTGGATGGACATTAAATATTTCACAGCACTTTTAATAAGGGTAGGGAGTTGTAGCCTTGGTCAGAATTTTTTTCATCGTGGCTGAAAATTTTTGTTCAGCTGAATGCCTGGTTTAATACCAAGGTACAACATTAGTTTGGTGGGGGGCAAGGTATTTTTTTTTCCAACATCATGGCTTTTACCAGAATACTTTTATGAATATGACTCAACAACTAATGAGCAACTATTGTAAGCTTAGAAGGAGGCCTTTGGTAGATAGTATTATTATGCAAGTAAAACTTCAGTTGTTGCATTCCTGTTTTAAAATAGCCATAGTTCTTTAATTCCAGATATAGGCTTTCTTTGAGAGATTATAACTATAAATTATTGACTAACCCCTTTAAATATTTAGTCTTTTGCTGTTTTAAAGTTTAAGTAAGGAGCCCAAGTCAGAAGTTACCCTGTATTGTCACCATAATAATATCTGTTCTTTGGGTTTTGTCCCTCTTGTTCACAAAGTTTTTTGGCAAATATCAGTGCATAGGTAGAATGGAAGCTTCATGCCTTGCTCTGGGCTAGAATGTCAAGGGTTTGGCATTGTCTTTTGAGGCTCTTATTTCTTTTCAGACTTCCCTGTAGACAAATTGTGTATATGAACCTGCTTCTATATGTTTTTGCTTTTGTTTGATTAGTCTTGAGATATACTTTTGCACTTCTGTTCTATCTAACACTATACCTTTGAGGATGAGAAGCAGGTGATCATTCACCTCTGACAAAGCAGTAACTATTAACTTACAATGGGTTGACTTTGCCTAAAAATTCTCCACAGTGCACAGATGTTGTTTGGTTTTGGAATATTTGAGAGACTGTTATGAATCTTTGGGTATCTATATGCAAAATGTCTACTGGGTATATTTAATACATTACTGCTAGAAATAATACTCTTGAGCACTTGCCAAGGATTCTCAGGAGGCAGAAAGATCCTAACTATTTGAGAGGCAGAAAGCACCTTGTCCTAGGGATACTTTCATTTTTATTAGAATAGAGGAGAGAACTTTTGAAATGTTAGGTTGATCTAAAAAAAGAACTCCTTTAATTTTCTTCATTTGAGTTTTTAAAGGGCTGTTCACTAGAAGCCGGGCACCTTTAACAATTCATGTTACTATAGTTCACGTTTTAGCTAGAATTCGCCTTTTCACAAAGCATTTCCTGAGGAAGCACCATTACAGTCATTGGAAAATGTTTTTGAAATCCCCAATTTAATTTATACTTTTTTCAGTTTCAAATTGCGTTATTTCAGGGAAAGAATTTTCCAGTTGCTTTTGCTATACACTGCAAATAAAAACCTTATGTTTCCCCTTTTCACTTAACTTTTGGTAGGAAACAGACTGAAGCAGACAAACATTTCTTAGTTGTGTTTGTTGCTTTCTGTCATCCGATGGATGGAAAGGTAAAACCCTATAAACGTTATTTTATTTTTTTATGCAATACCATGCTGTAAATATGGTTTATCAATTAAGGATGTACCTATGATTGAATCTTTAATTCTGCACAGTTAGAGTTTATATATAAATGTGTCTTGACAATCAAGGACTTTTATGTGAGTCTTCCTTTATGATGTTTATTAATGTTATGCATTCCATTTGTTTAAAGTGAGTACCAATGTGCTAATTTGTATTGTCTGAAAGTATGTAATGTTTTTACAGCTTGTTTTTAAAAATCTGTAAATATGTACAAACAAATCACAGTACTGCTTTATGTTAGAAGGCATATGATGTTGTACTGTATGTAAGCAATAATCCATAGCAGTGCTAACTTTACAAGTAGCATCAGAATAGTTCTAAAAACTGTTTTGGAGTTCATAATTATTCTTATTTCAGTTAATGATGACTAATCTTTAATCAGTTTTTAATAAATAAATTCCATTGTCCTCCTGTTGGAGCATAACATTGTTTACACAGCATAATTTCAGTCGCAGAGGAGACAGGCTTAAATCTGACTTCATCTGTACTCACTTTCAGTAAGCATTGAATGGCCTTACCACTCTTCTGCAAGATGGAGGAAGACCGCAAAACTTAGTAGCCTCACAGTGAAGGAAGGGGTATATCTTTCTGCTTCTGTACTGCTTCCTACCTATTCTTGTGATTTGCTTTGGGAGGTGTTTTTTTTTTGTTTGTTTGTTTATTTTTGTTTTTCATTTTAGATTCAAGTCCATAGGTCCTGAGGTGATTTAAGCCCCATTATAAAAAAGAGTAGGTCTCTTGATGTTTCATAAATGGTTACAAAAATATTAAATTTGTACATTGATTTTTAGATACTTATTTTTCAAGTTTGAGTTCTCAACTGATGAGATGAACTTATTCAACTTAAATACAAAAAGACAAACCTATTATAGCTTGAATTGAGTAGATACTATACTGTACAGAGCAGCATAACTATTTGAACACAGATGTCACTGCTTTAGAAATAAAACCACCAATTTATAAATGTATATGACCTACATTTTATAGGAGAAATGTTTTTAAATGCTAGTCATTTATATAATATGTGCTTTGAAGGATTTGCTAGTCCACTTCTGTCACTTTTAGTACACTGGTATCTTTTATATGTAATGTATGCTTTTTATTATTGTGGCAGAGCATTTCAGTAGAAAGAATTTTGCAACAATATGGGGGAACTTTTTCATTGTTGGATTTGAATTATACTGGATTTTATCTGTGTAGTCTTACTTGTCTTTATTTTAATGCTGTCTGGAAGGGAACTTGGTATCCAAATAAAGCAGGTAACCTCATTTTATTTCAAGGGCATACTGTGTAGTGCTGAATTTAATCTGGAAACCTGATGATTTTAAAAAGGAAGAAATTAGTTTATAAAAATTGTACAGAATAAATTGTGTGTGATGGAAACCCTTGGTAAATAGGTAGTAAAATACAGTGAATTTTCTGATATATAGTGTTATTTTCCTGAGATCCATATGCCTTCTTTGTATTTCAGCTAATAAAAGAAGCTCTATCATGAAAACTGGTAGGGTAATAGGTTATTTCCGTGGATATACAGTATTACTTTACTTATGCCATTTTCTTACCCTTTCATTATCATTGTAAAATTTGATTTCCCATTGGTAATTAAGAATGTATATAATATAGATGATTTTGTATAAAACTGAATGAATTGGGTTTTAAGTTCATGACCGAAATGATAGAGTGGGCTCATAATTGCTTGATACTTCATGAAATTTTTTGAGAGTTGTAGGGGAATGAGGGTAGAGTAGTGCGTATGCTGGGAGTGTGATTGGCAGGTTGTCCCACAACCTGCCAGGAATTCAACAAAAGATATAACGCAAACATACTTTAGGTTTCAGATACAAAGCAAGCCTTTTCTTTCAATACTGCCTAGGAGCATTGAATTCATAATCCACTCAGGTGAAAATTGCTTTGCAATGAAATTTATCAAATTGCAACATATTTGAAAAATAAGACTGTGTGATGTTTTATTGGGAAAATCGAAGCATTTCTATAGTTAGTAGACTTGGAAAACTGAAATTTGATGGCAAATAGATCTATTTTTAAAGATCATGTTTCTCCCTCCAAACAGAATTGTTTTTGAACAATTTGGAGGTATGATTTCTGTTCCAATTCGTTTGACTCGTCATTGTGAAAATGAAGATCTTTGCTTGACCCAACATTATGCCATGAACAAATGAATTGTTGAGCCTTTACAGTACAGTGGAAGCTTGCTTCATGCATAGTCATGGAATGTGGACATGTATTCTTTGAACTGATTTATTCATTAAGTGGCTTAATGGGTTTCACAGCTTCTGGCATTATTGTTTTCATATGGTTAACTTAGCCATTTGGGTTTTATAATACCATTTTTCTGTATTGTGATACTAAGGGAAGTTGTGTTTTGCTTTATTTTTAATTGAATTATTAGTCTGATAATTTATATTTGCAAATTATGCATTTTAAATGTGGACACTGGCTGTTTGAAAAATAAAAAATACAGAATACAGTTTTATGAATAATTTCCTAAGCGGTATTTTTCATGCTGTAACCAATTAAAAGGATCCTAAAACACAAAAGTAATGCTAAGTGTGCAAAAGTTCTGGCTAATTAATGAAATGAAAAGATTAATCGTATGGAATGCAACCATTTTTTTTCACTGAATTAAGATGTACTAGGATACTTGACAATAGTTTCATGTTGAATGTTATATAAATGGTGAAATTTCAGTAACTAGACAACACTGCAATGTAAAAATTGAGTTCACTGATGGTTTTTATACAAGCTTATTAATATTAATTTTTAATATTATATACTGCATTATTGACCAACCATTGCTAGAATATGTGCCTTCTCCCCCTCCCCCAATAGTGATGGTAGATTTGTACTCAACTATCTATTGAATATAACTCAATTCTGTCTTTTAATCAGATACTTTTGCACGTTGGTTGCTTAGGTGGAACTGGATTAAATGAACTAATCCACACAGGGGTCAGACTTGTTCCCTTGTCTTCCTTACTGTGGTGTTTTAGATAGCTGCACAGAATTAGATTAATATGTTCCCAGAGAATCCACATTTTTTCTCAACAAGATGGAAAATCTGGAAAATAATTTTCTGCTGAAAAGAATCCACTGAAACAAATCATTTCTTCAAAAGGGGAAGGTAACATGAGATAAAATTGAAGTCCCTTGAAATAATCAAGTATTGTCATTGATCTTTCTATTCTAATCCATCTAATCTATTCTAATCCATTCATAAAGCATGCGAGAATTAAAATTAGAACAGCATTTTGATAGTCATAACTATTCTTATGAGAAACCCAGGAGGTCGTAGCCTAGGCATTATTAACATCATTTGACAGATGGAAAAGGAATACAGGGATAAACACCCTCCACCTAATGTCACAAAGCTAGTTATTAACACAGCCAGTTCTAGAATGGTACTGAAGCCTTCTTTCTTCCAGATCTGTGATAGTACTTAGCCTTTTTCCAAGCTATCATCATTTAAACAAGTTCTTAACTGTATTGGGTCCAACATAATGCTGCCAGTTTCAGAGAACCTGAAGTACTGGACATTGTATTTTTTTTTTAACCCTTACTTTCTGTCTTGGATTCAATACTGTGTATTGGTTCCAAGGCAGAAGAGTGATAAGGGCTAGGCAATGGGGGCAAAGTGACTTGCTCAGGGTCACACAGCTAGGAAGTATCTGAGGCTAGATTTGAATCCGGGACCTCCCATCTCTAGGCCTGGCTCTCAATTCACTGAGCTACCCAGCTGCTCCTGAGTTAAATTCTTATTTGACTATACATTTGTTCTTTGAAATCCAGGTCTTATGGTTTATAATTATCACAGATCAGTAAGCTTTTCTAATTAGATTTATAACTAGAAAGGAAATTTACTAGTTCTATATTCATCTAGTTCCTTCGTTTTTTATAGGTATGGAAGTCAAGATCCAGACAGGTAAAGTGATTTTAACCCAAGATCACATAGCTAGTCACTAATCAGGATTTTATTAGTTCTAGATAGTTGTATAAATCAAAACTATGTTTTGGATATAAATAATACCAGAAAAATCTGTTCTCTAGGTATATAATTACAAATGATGAAGCTTAATCTTTTGTGGTCTGATTTATGAAATAACATCAACATTATTTCTCTTGTTATTTTGGTCTAGATTAATGACTTAGACTTCTTTCTAAAATCCCAAAGGTCTTGAGTAGAAACTGAAAATGAGAAGGATGTTGGTGTGTATTCTTTGAAAAAGGCACCTATGTGTGTGCAATGGCTACTGCCCAGGTATGGCTGAGAGCCTAAAGACACAGCACTTAGTTTTTCATTCTATCTGCTACTGGCTCGGATTTAGTCCTATTCACACTAACCATTATCCTGCAGTTTTTCAGAAGATTTCACCAGTTACACCACTGTGTAACAGTACAATCTCACACAGGTTTTTCTTTTCCCTCACCATTCCCCAGCCCACAATATTTGTGGCAAGAAGATGGCAGAAAGAAAATAGGATCCCTGTTTAAGAAAGGTAAGTGTGAAACCCAACCATTCTCCATTCCTTTATCCTTCTAAACTGATAAAGCAAATGTGTTTACTAGGTTTCCTTGCCTTCACTTACTTTTTAAATCAACTCATTTACTTTTTTAAAATTTCACTTAAAACACACCAAAAAAGAGGCTTTCCACACACATCCGGTAAGGACACAAGAGGATTTGATCAAATATGAAACCATGAATCTCCATTTCATACTACTTACTTTTTAAAAAGCATATGATTCTATATATTACTTTAAAATTTTATTCTATTGTGCTTCCTTTTGAACTTTCTTTTCTATCTATTTAAAAGAGAGAGGTGTTAAAACTGGCCAGCCCTAGATAAAGCAAGTATTACTTGTCATTTTTTTATCTTAAAATTTTTTTTTTGTTGAACTAAATATTTCCTGATTTCATTAAGATTTTTTAACTTTCATTTTTAAAAATTGAGTTTAAAATTTCCTTCCACTCCTTGAGAGAGCAAGCAGTAGGAGATCAACTGGATGTGTAATCATGCAAAACATTTCCATAATAGCCCTGTTCCAAAAAACAAACAAAAAAACAAGAACAAATTATTGAATGCGTGTTCAGTACCTACTAGTAGGCATTTTATTGCTTTTTCAAAACTGACAGTCCTTTTTCAAATCTAAGGGATCCATCTGGTATACCCCCTTCACCCTCTCCTTCCCATAGGAATTTTTCTTATGGTATAGTAAGGAATTCTCATCCTGGAAAGAGATTTGGGTTCAAATCCTACCTTTGACCTATGTGAACATAGGCAAATAGGTTTGCTTCTTTGTCTAAATTTCCTCATCTGTAAAATAAGTGACTCGTTCCTACCTCACAGTGTTTCCTTAAGGTTCAGTGGAGAAAAGCTCTATATAAACTGTCAACTGTGACAGTGATGATGTCTTAACACTTCTACCATAGAATATTAACTCTGACCTTACTGATCCACATACTTGGTGCTCTTCTAATCCTACTCCAGTTCTGAAATGTTTTGAGAAGCTTTTGCTCTCACTGAGTATAGATGCTGTAAGCGAATTTCCTTTTATGTCTTTAAGAGCAGTTTCCAAGGCAAGAAATAAAAATAAACCACCATATGACATTGTATGAATGTGGGGTGGGAGGGACTTCTTTCAGCAAAGCTTTTTCCTCTCTCCTTTGTTCTTTAATGATCCTAACCACCTGATTTCCTGGGATACCATCTACAGGTCAACAAGCATTTACTTAGCAGGTAAATGTGCCAGGTATTGGGGTAGGTACCAAGATATAAAGACAAAAATGAAATAGGCCCAGCCCTCAAGGCACTTCTATGTCCTACAGCTCCTAAATTGCATTAAGCCTCATAATAGGAGAAAGATTGGATTCTTCATTTAAAAGTGTTGAAGGGTCCTTTTCTGGAATGTTTGATTGGCTATCTCAAGTTTAAAATAATGTTGCCCTTGAATGCACTTTACATTTTGTATAATTAGTTGAGAGACAATATGCAGTTGAGGTAGGTATGTATACATTTGAAGTTTTGTGTTGTGTTTTTGATAAAAAAAAAAATGTAATCACCTAATCCTAGCTGAGTTTCCTTTTCTATCCAGATTCAAACCCCACTGCACCAACTTTGATCTCTCTAGGTACACAGAGGGAATAATGGCACACAATCTGAGAATATAAGAATTGAAAGAAACTTAGATGGCTATGGTCCATTCCTGGAGGCAATCCATTACGTTTGCCAGATTTGCTTTTCTACTTTTATCTATTGCTCCTAATTGTCTGTTTTCTGGAGCCAAATGATTAAGCTTAGATCCTTTTCTAAGGTTTCCTATGGGCTAACTCCTTTTCTAAGGTTTCCTATGGGCTAACTCCAGTCTTTTCAATTGATTCTCATAGCATGACTACCCTCCTTTGCTCTCACTCAATAAGTTCCATAAGGGCAAGGGCTACTTCTTAATTGTATATCTTTCCCAGTGCCTAGCCTTATACTCTACATAAATATAGTCCATGATTTCATATTTGGTTCAGTTTAATAGTAAAAGAAGTTTAAACTCTTTTTGCATTACCCCAACCAATGTCAGAGAGAGATGGGGCAATATGAGATTATTTTTATAGCTCATCTACAAAATCTTGACCAGAATTGATTGTATATATTTGGACCAATGCCACATTTTCTTTCCCCAAAAGACTATACATCACATTGGCAGAAAGGAGCCTGTAGCCTTAATAGATTGTCAAAGTTCAGAGAAGGGGCTATACATTTCCAGCCCTATTTTAGGATATTCTCTTCTATAAACTTGCCCTCAATGTATTATGTTATAGGATCAAGAGCTGGAAAGAAAATTATTTTTTACATTTGAAGAAGCTGAGGTCCAGAAATGTCAAATGATTTGCTCAAGATCACGTAGGTTTTAGGGTCATCTTGTAGCATCTGTGGGTTTTGGGTGGGTTGTATGGTATACTACACTAGTTAACAACCAACACAAGACCTCCACCTAACAACTAGGAACCTGACTCATATTATTCTCTTGCTAGATTGTAAGGCATTCAAAGAATATATTCTGCCATTTCCTCATAAATTAGCAAACATATGATCCCTTTTCATTAATTCACTATAAGGTCCCACCCTATTTCACTAACATTAAATAGAGAAATCCTTTCCCATAAACTTCCACTCCCCTCTATCAACCCCTCTTAACAGACAGATATTGATACTATTGGTAATTTGTTAAAAATATAAAAAGAAAATTGGCATTTTGGTATTTTAGTGAGAAAACCCCAGTCACCTCAGCAGCATTTGAGGACATTTCCAACTAAAGATAGTCCAAAAATTTATCTCTCAAATGGCAGTCAAAATCTCATAAATAATATCCAATTTCAGGAAAGAGGTTATCTCAAGATTTTCTCTCTGTACCTCAATTTCTCAAATGAAGGAAGGTCTTTTCATTCTTTCCTTGGGCTCAGTCTCTAGCCATTATGGGAAATGGTTTCTCCCATATAACTGGTAGCAGAGCCAAGACTCAAACTCAGGTTTTCTGATTCCATATTTGACATTATTTCTGTCACACCATACTGTTTCCTGTGTTCTCTGAACTTTCTTGGTGCTTTCTCATCCATCTGCCTGATATTCCTTTTTCCCACATTCATTAATCAAAAAAAAAAAAAAACCCTGTTTAAGTGAACTTCTTTGAAATCTCAAACTCCCACAACCTGTAACAGTCACTTCTTCCTCCACTGATTTTGTTAATACTCATCTTCATTTGGCAATTGGTCAGTTACTACCAAGAGGGAATTTCTCCTATTTTTTCACTTCTGTAGATTTTGTCTCCTTTGACCATTAGATCTTGGAAGGCAGGAACTGCCTTATCTTTTTGGTCTTAATCTCACAGTTTCCTCCTCTGCCTCAGGATCTTCCACATCATATGTACAACATAATTTTGTTTTGGTTCCTGTTGGGTGACTGGCATGGTTTCTTAGAGTCAGGATACAATCTAATGAAGAAGGCCAAATTAAATTGTCAAGGAAAGGGAACACAGTTAGATGCCAGCGTCATGTTACCAGGCTGGGATCCAAAACTAAGAGATCAAGATCTAGGAGAAAACACGACAGATAGTAGTAGCACAAGGAATCCAAAGCAACAGGTTTCTGTCTCAAGGACAGAAAAGGGTAGAGCAAGAGCCTAGGCAGAGAGTGTTGTGTTTAGAGGACTATACGTGGCTTTCTTTGTTTCTACCTGACCCTGCCTTACAAACGAACACCCCCCATACCCCTCCATCTCTCCATGGCAGTCTTGCTACTTACAACCATCTCTAATACCCCATATATTCCCTTTGCTATGATACTCTAGAAATGTAATTGCTGATTGCACCTATACTGAGAGGGAAATGACATATAGACCCTAACTCAAGGAGCATGAGAACAGTAACAAACCACTTTCATGATAAGAATAAGAACAGCTCACATTTACATAATTTAAGACATGCAAAGTACTTTACAGATATGTCATTTGATCCTCATAACTACCCTGATATGTGCTTTTATTGTGCCCCCCCCCCCCCATTTTACAGATCAGGAAACAGGTTAAGTGACTTGCCCAGGATTACACAGCTAGTAAGTGTTGCTAGATTTGTATTGAGGTCTTTTTGACTCTAGTATTCTATCTGCTGTATCACCTCAACAAGCCCTGGACAACTAAACCTGAGTTACAGTCCTGGTATTATCATCTGCATTTCCTTTGGCCCTGGGCCAGTCAATTAACCTCTCAAGTCATTTTTATTTCCATCTGTGGTAATATCTGTCACCTTTACTTAATATTTCTGAATGCTTGAAGTAAAATTCTAAATGTTACTTGCTGCTGAAGTTTCCCCTGAACTGAATTCCTTCTTGATTATCTGGTGATCTTATGCCTTCACACTCCATTGACCCTTTTTTTCCTTAAGGTCTCCAGTGGCCTGAGCCCACCCAACTGGAGGAACCTTTTCTTAAGGTGCCATCTTCCTTGACTTTTATGGAGTTTTTGACTTTACTGATAAGCTTTTTTTCCTCCTTTCAGGAGCTTCTACCATTTTGGTAGTAAATAGAGCAAAGGATTAGGAGTCAAGAAAACCAGAGTTCAAATTCCCCTTTCAGACACTTAATATGATGTCAGCTAACTATTTTGTGCTTTAATTTCCCCATCTGTAAAATAGGGACAATTATAGTCCCTGTATTGCTGGTTGGATATGAAACCTGAGTGAGAAAACATGTCAAAAAGTTGACAAACTTTAAAGTACAGGATAAAGGTGAGCTCATATTAATCTCCTCTGAGGACTCTTCTGTCTCCTTTGTGGCTTTTCTCCCTCAAGCACTCCAGCTATCTGTGGTTTGTTCAAGGCTTAGTTCTCAAAGAGTTCAGCCCTTCTCATTCCATGTACCTCCCCCCAGAGAAATTATCATTTTTCAAGTTGTTTTTATTTTCCAATACCCCTCTCCAGGGGAAAGGGGGGGTGCTGCAACAAAATCAAGAAGAACATTCCTGTATTGGCACCCATAAATGGGTGTCTTGTTCTGCAAGATAGTCTATCACCTTTTTGTCTAGAAGTATACTAATAGCTAGCATTTATATAATGTTTACTATGTGCCAGATACTGTGCTAAGTGCTTTACAGTTATTATTTGATTTGATCCTCACAACAACAGATGAGGAAACTGAGGCAAATGGGTTAAGTGAGTTGCTCATAACTTGCAAATGTTTGAGTCAGAATTTGAACTTGAGACTTCCTGATTCTAAGCCTACCACTCTATCGCACCACCTGAAGAGAAGACACTCTATTATTGGTCTTTTACATCTGATCAATGTATTGATAAAAGTGCTTAAGTATTTCAAAATTGTCTTTTTTGCAATGTTGTTACTTTGCTCACTACACTCTGCCTCAGCTCATACAGGTTTTCCCAGTTTTCTCTGCAACTGATTTCTTACTGCAGTATGGTATTCTACTACATTTATATGTGATAATTTGTTCCATCATTTCCTGGCTGTTGGGCACCTCATTTCTTTGTCACCACAAAACAGCTACTATGAACATTCTTATACATATAAGACCTTTTCCACTTTTTCTTGAGGAGTATTAGACTTCTTGGTATAGTTCTGAAGGATCAGACACATGTGCATATGCACACTATAGTAACTTGTGGGGCAGAATTCCAAATTGTTTTCTGGAATAGCTGTATTAATCCACCTCTCCTCCAAGTGTAAAAGTGTCCCTGTATTCCTGCAGCCCCTCTGGCATTTATAATTTTCCTTTTTTGCCAACTTTGCTCTAATGGGTATGAGGTAGCAATCTTTGAGGTTGCTTTAATTGGCATTTTTCTCATTTTTAGAGATTTGAAGTAATTTTTCACAAGGCTATAGATAGATTTAATTTCTTCCCTTGAGAACTTCTTGTTCATATCTTTCAACCATTTCTCAAATGAGGAATGCCTTTTATTCTCATAAGTTTGGACTCTCCCTTATATATCTTGGAAATGAGATCCAGATCAGAAAAATTTGCTGCAAAAACTTTAGAAGTCATTGATCCTGGCAACTTTACACCCAAATCTACATCTCCTTTTCACATAAACCCAAGGTCCACATTTATAGTTGTCTCCAAGACAGTACTACTGTTCTTTTGGTATTAAACCTAAAGTGTATAAAAATGGGTCCATCATCTCCCTCAAATAAGCAAACCAAATGACAATTCTGTCTCTCAGCTTCTCCATTTTTATTGCTGTTGCCCACTGCCGCCTCCTTAATTTCCTAGAGCCAAATCATTTATCAAGTTCTGCCTTCTCTTCCTTTGAAATGCCTTGAATTTGCCCTTTTTCTCACTATTCACAAGATAACTGCTCCATTTCAGGATCCCTTTACATTATGCCTAGTTCATTTTATGCTCCAAGGACTGCAGGGGCTTTCAATTTGCCTCTAAATTCCCATTTCAATGCTTTCTGTATAAGATTTGTCTTCTTAAAGTATTATTTTGATAATGTTACTTCCCAGGTGCAAAAAATCTGTAGACCCTCCCTATTGTCTACTGGATCCAATATTAAGTACCCACAGTACACAGAACACCAATGTAAGGGTTTTTAATAGTTGTTTACAATCTTTGTTGTTCAGTCATTTTTCAGTTTTATCTGACTCTTCATGATCCCATTTGGGATTTTCTTGGCAAAGATACTGCAGTGGTCTGCCATTTCTTTCTCCAGCTCCTTTTGCAGATTAGGAAACGGAGGCCAGCAGGTTTAAATGACTTGCCCAGAAGTATACAGCTAGTGGGTGTCTGAGGGTAGATGTGAATTTTCTTTTTGACTCCAGGCTAAGCACTCTCTCTATTGAACCACCTAGTTGCCTTTGTTTATCCTTAGGGTAGTTACAGCAGATGTTGTCTTAATTCTTCCTGCTTCATTCTGTATCCCTCCAGGTTTTTCTGAAACCATCTCATCATTTCTTATAGTACAACATGCAGTAGTAGTCTGCTCATATACTATAATTTGTTTAAACATTCCCCAATTAATGAGCACCTCTCTCATTTCTTGTTATTTCTTACAATAGAAAAGCTGCTACAAATATTTTTGTGGATATGATTTCTTCCTTCTTGGGGTATAGGCTTAAAGAGGAGCTTTTTCTAGTTAGAGGGATTGTTGAATCAGAGTATGCACAGATTTAATGCCCTTTTAGATATATTATTCTCAATTGCTTACCAGAGTAACTAGATCAATATACAATTGCAGCAAGTTCTGTTTTCTTGAAGTTCCTTGAACATTTGTCATTTTCCTCTTTTGCCATCTTTACCAATCTGATGAGAGTGAGGCAGAATTTTCAAATGACTTTAATTTGCATTTCTTTTAGTTATTAAATGATTGGGACCATTTACAAATATGACTATAGCTTGGATTTCTTCCTCTGAGAACTGCCTGTTCTTATCTTTTGATGTGTGATAATAGTGGGTGTCTGCAGGTTCTTCCTGGGCCCTCTTCTCTCCCTGTATTATTTCATTTGGTAATCTCATCAGCTCTCATAGATCTAATCAATTATCATCTCTGTGCTGATGGTTTTTAAATCTTATCCAACCCTAACTCTCCTGACTTAGTCTTACTTGAACTGAATGTCTAGTCCCAAACCGAACTCATTCATTAATCTTCTCTAACCCTTCCCCTTTCCAAACTTCCCTGTTACTACCATAGAGCTAGCCCTATCCTCCTTCCTACTCTCACTCCCCATCCCCTATAACCAATCTGTTGTCAAAGCCTGTCCATTTTTCCTTTGTGACCTCCCTCCTGTGATGGCACCAGTGCCTTGAGGTAGGCTCTCATCAGTGTGCACTCGACAATAGCCTGCTGGTTGACCACTCTGCCATATTCTCTCACTACCACTCAACGCTCAGGGTGATTTTCCTAATCTGATATCCTTCTGCTTCTCCCTCCCCATTCAATAAATTCCACTGGCTCCCTGTCCCCTCCAGGATCAAATAGAAAATACTCTGTCTAGCGTTAAAAAGCAAAGAAACAAACAAACAAAACAGGTAGCTGTGACTCACTGGTTAGAGCATTGGGCCTGGAGTCAGGGAGACCTGAGTTCAAATGCTAGATTCACTGGAGAAGAAAAATGACATCTATGGTCCAGGGGTCACAAGGAGTCGGGTGGTGTTCATGGCTCTGGATGCCCTGCCCCACCCTACCTTTCTAGCCCTCCCCTGGCTTCTCAACCCCAGCTTCATCCCTTCCATTCTCATGGGAGATCAGTTATAAGGAGCTGATTCAGCTTCCTTTCATCAGGAAATGAGCAGGTTTAGAGAAGGGAAGTGGCGTGTTTAAGGTAGCCCAGCTACTCGTGATAAAAGAGGAAGGCAAGCTCCATGTTCAGTGCTCTTGTTTGTTTCTCTTGGTAGGGGCAATCTAGACTCGTCTTACCTGGTTCTCACTGAGGGAAGGGTGCGCTGTAGTTTTGCTTCAACAGAATCATAGACCTAGATTGTACCTTGGAGGTCATCTAGTCTAATACCTTTATTCTTAAATTTATTTTTTATCATGAGCTTAATCATTAGTAAATACAAATGTTCTAATATACAAAGAACACAAAAGTATTGAAATCCTTGAAGCCATAATGGAAGTATTATAACTTTGGGGACAGAATACTTATTTTTAAAATGCATATTAATGATAATAAATTATTTCAATAAAACAATTTTAAAATAAAATTATTAAAATAATATGATTATTAAAATTTGAATAATTAATGATATAAATAACATTATGCCTAATAATAATAATATTAATAAGGGAGTAGCAAAATTGCCCTGTTTGGATTCCCCTTCATCATAGTTCTGAAGTCTTACCAAGGCATTTCCTTTTGCATTATTGTGGTTATTGTGTATAAATTCTGTTTTGGCTCATCTTTTCATCAGTTCATGCAAGTCTTTCCAAGTTTCTCTGAACTCTTTATATTCATCGTTTCTTGTGTTTGGAAGGCATTCCCTTCCATTCACATGCCATGGTTTGTTCAGCTATTTCCCAATTGGACACTAACTTTGTTTCTAGTTTTTTGCTACAATAAAAAATGGTGCTATAAACAGTTCTATACACATGAGTCTTCTACTATGTCTCTGAGCTCTGTGGAGTATAGGGGTCAAGGCTAATGCCTTCATTTTTCACGGATGAGGCAAATGTGACAAAGTATCTTGCCCAATTTAATACTACATCCTTTTCTGAGTATGGTTATAAAATCTCAACCTGTTAGTCCTAATTTAATAGACTCCAATTTGATAGAACTATTCAAAACCTTTTATTCTATCCCTCGAGGTTTTTCTCAGCACCTTCTTTCTTTATCAATCAGATACCATTTCTCCTCCTAATCTTCCCCCTTCCTCCTTTAGAAGCCCTTTGCTCTTCTTGGATACCTTCCAAAGTTGCTACTTTACTGCACCATTCACACCTTGGCATCTCTCCCTCATCTAACATTGCTTTTATGTTTGAAAGCCACTCCCTCCTGGTCATCCACTCTTCTCTCACCTTTGTGTATCAGATAGGATCTCCTCCCCCTTCGTCTGTATTTCCCCCAGAACCAAATGTTTTGTAGATATACAGATATATAAAAATAATTTATATAGAAGTTAAGGAGGTAGCATCTGCTAGCAGTAGTAGTCATAATAGTAATCCTAGTAGTACTAGTAGCTCTCAAATACTGCCTCATTGGATCCTCACAAGAATTGTTTGAAAAATAGTTGAGGAAGTTAAAGCAGAGAGTAAGTGACTTGCCCAGGGTCACACAGCTATTAAGCTGTCTGAACTGGCATTTTCCTGACTCTGGGATCAGCACTTCATCCTAACTACCTCTAATCAATGTTCCTCCCATTATGCCATGCTAGCTTCTCAGTTCAACAAGTGATGTCAGAAAGGCGAAAGAGGTTATAGAAGAGGAATGGGATCTTCTGAGAAAATGAGGGGAGAAGAGGTATTATCTGATTGGTAAGGGCAATAGAAGAGGGGGAGTCCAAGAGGCAGGAGCTTTCAAATATAAAAGTGATGTAAGAGGAGAGGACAAAGTATTCTGAGGTTCAAATGGTCTGTTAAGGTATCAGTTTGGGAAGATATCTTGAAAGGAGGAGAGGGTTTCCAGGCCTGGAAGGGGAGAAGAAAGAAGGGAGAAGATGGTAGCATCAGGGTAGTAGGTACAAGGTCTTGGGATATATTTGAATTAAAAGGATGGGAAAATATGTTAAATACTGGTCTGAAGAGGTAAGTCTCTACAATGTCTAGCACTGTTCATACATGTTATTTGTTCAGTTGTTTTAGTCGTGTCTGACTCTTTCTTGGCAAAGATCCTGGAGTGGTTTAACATTTCCTTCTCCAACTGTTAGTGTCAAAGAATCATTAGAATCAGGGGGGTGTTAATGAGAAGGCACATTGTGTATTAAGGAATGGAAAGGACTGATGGACGAAGGAAAGGATAAAGAAGAATACAAGAACGTTTCCCAGAATGCATAGTATGGTTCAGAATAGACCCAGACTTCAGTCAGTCAGTCAATAAACATTCATTAAGCTCTTACTAAGTTCCAGGCATAGTGCTAAGCACTACGGATCCAAAGGAAAGCAAAAGAGGGCCTGTACTTGGGGAGCTCACAGTCGAAAGGGGGAGATGGCACGCAAACAATTTTGTACACGTTATACAGGGTAAATTTGGAATCATCGACAGGGAAGACGCTTGATGCAGGAGCATCAGAGAAGGCTTTCAGTAGACAGGACGGTTTTATTTGGGACCAAAAAGGAGCCATGGAGATGAGGAGGGAAAGCATTTTGGAATGGGAGCCTCAAACAGGCTCGTGGGAGAACAGCAGAAGGCCAACGTCACTAGACTGCAGACTGCCTGTGAGGGTGTTAGTTGTAGTGAGACTGAGAAGGGAATGCTCGGAGAGAGACCAAGCATGGAGTGTGACAATCAGGCCCAAGCTTCAGGAAGGCTGCTTTGAAAGCTGAGGGAAGAGCGCGGCCTAGAATTGGGAGAGATTTGTGGCAGGGGGAGGACCCGCGGGCTCACGAGAGGCCGAGAACCTGCCTCGGGGTGTGAGCAGCGGGTGGATGTAGGAAGGATGTTATGAAGAGGGATGAAGGGCAGACAAGGGAGGACCAGTGATGACGCCAGCATTGGAGCCTCGGTGACTGGGAGGATGTTTTAGAAAAGTCAAAGAGGGAGGGCTTCCGGGGATAAAGAATTTTGGAGTAGGCTTGTTTTCATACAGGTCTTTTAAAAGGTCAGGAATTTGATATTTCAATTCATCCTTATTTAAGGTAGCCAACAAACGATCAGTCTAAAGTTTTACCAGTCAACTGCTATGCCACTATGTAGAGAGATAGTTAAGGGTTGGCCTCACCACAAAGATTTCTTGACTTCCTAGTGGCCAGGTATATGCTTAGCCCTGGGGACCCCCCAAGTGGCTTACACTCCAATAGGGGAGACACGTAAACAACTGCATATACAACATATGTACACAGCTAATTGGAGGTAATTTCAGAGGGAAGGCACTAGTATTCAGGAGGACTGGGAAAGGGAAGGTGAGATTTTAACTGAGATTTGAAGGAAGCCAGGAGATAGAGATGAGAAGGGAGGGTGTTCTAGAGATTTAGGGGACAGCCAGTGAAATTAGCTAATATGTTTGTCGTCCTGTTCTAGGAAGTTCAAGAAAGCCAACATTCCTGGATCATAGAGTATATGAAGGGGTATGAAGTTTAAGATTGGAAGGTAGGAAGAGGACAGATTGTGAAGGGTTTTAAAACTTCTCCCTGCCTCAATTTCCTGATCTGTAAAATGGAGATAATAATAGAGCTTTGTATTTGGCCCTGGAGGTAATGGAGAGCCAAGTGCAAGAGAGCCTATCATTTTAATTAATCTAGATTGATGTATATTACCAGATTGAAGGTACCTCAGAAGGTCCATTTTAGTTTAATAAACTTAATAAAATAAATAAAACAGGGTTTAACAAAATAAACCCTGTTTTAGAGAACAAGATAGTTGGTTGAGAAAGGCTTTGTGGATTAAAAGAAAATTAAAAAAACATTTTTTTATATTTTTGAGTATATACCTTCTTCCTTTCCTCTCCAGTCAATCATCCCTTGTAACAAAGAATAAATAAAAAGGAGGAAAAGGAAGTAGTTCAGCAAAACTTATCAATATGTCAACTGAGTTGGACAGTATATTGCAGTGTTCCACACCCATGACCCCCTGCTTTTGCAAAGAAACGAAGAGGTGCATGTTCTTATCTCTTCTTTGGGGCCAGATGTGGTCATTTTTGTTACTGTGATCAGTTTCAGTTTTTTGTCCTTCCTCTGACATCATTGTCATCATTGCCTCTGTTGTTTCCCTGGTCTGTTCCACTCTGTCAGATCCTATAAATCTTTTCATGTTACTCCATCTTGTTGTTCATCATTTTTCACAGCACAGTATTTCATCACATTCACTTGAAAGTTTAGTCACCCAAGTGCCCTGCTGTTCCTTAGGCATGAAATTCCCTCTTCTATCCCCTTGCCTGGGTAACTCACTTTCTTTTTCTTTTTTTTTAAATTATTATATTTTATTTGATCATTTCCAAGCATTATTCGTTAAAGACATAGATCATTTTCTTTTCCTCCCCCCACCCCCCATAGCCGACGCGTAAGTCCACTGGGCATTAGATGTTTTCTTGATTTGAACCCATTGCTATGTTGATAGTATTTGCATTAGAGTGTTCGTTTAGAGTCTCTCCTCTGTCATGTCCCCTCAACCTCTGTATTCTGGCAGTTGCTTTTTCTCGGTGTTTCCACTCCCATAGTTTATCCTTTGCTTATGAATAGTGTTTTTTTCTCCTGGATCCCTGCAAGTTGTTCAGGGACATTACACCGCCCCTAATGGAGAAGTCCATTACGTTCGATTATACCACAGTGTATCCGTCTCTGTGTACAATGTTCTCCTGGTTCTGCTCCTCTCGCTCTGCATCACTTCCTGGAGGTTGTTCCAGTCTCCATGGAACTTCTCCACTTTATTATTCCTTTGAGCACAATAGTATTCCATCACCAACAGATACCACAATTTGCTCAGCCATTCCCCAATTGATGGGCATCCCCTCGTTTTCCAGTTTTTGGCCACCACAAAGAGCGCAGCTATGAATATTCTTGTACAAGTCTTTGTGTCCATTATCTCTTTGGGGTACAGACCCAGCAGTGCTATGGCTGGGTCAAAGGGTAGATATTCTTTTGTCGCCCTTTGGGCATAGTGGGTAACTCACTTTCATGCATGTACCTTCTCACCTCTAGAGATTTAAAATCTCTAAATCTGAAGCTTCCTTCAAACTTAGCTTAAGTGCCCCTCCTTCCATGAGTCTTTCCAGATCTCCTAGCTGCTAATGCACCCTGAACCTCCAAATTATTTTGTATAGATTTTATATTTTTCATTTCACTTCTATGCTATTTCCCTCAATAGAATATAAGTAGATTCTTTGAGGGAAAAAACAGATTTGTCCTAAGGAGATTTGTCTTTAATAACATCCAGCTTTTACATAAGTTTACAAAGCACTGTGCAGATCTCATTTTATCCTCATGACAACCCTAGGATGTAGGTGCAATTATTATCCCCCTTTTATAGATGAAGAAACTGAGAGAAATAGAAGTTAAGTGCCGTGCTTGGGATCCCACAGTAAGCTGGAATAGATTAAAATTGCCTTCCTGTCCCCAGGCCTAGCATGCCATACATCATGTCACCTCGCTGTCTAAAGACAAGATGTCTCTGCATCCCTATTGCCTAGCACAGTCCTTTGAAAATAGATATTCAAGAAATACTTGATTGATTCACAGAACAAACTAAACAGAAAGCACTTTACATAGCATTATGTACACAGATCGTGGAGAAGTGAGTCCTAGGAGATCTTGTAAGCTAGTGTGATGCTTTGGAATCAAAATCAGAAAATGTTGGTCCTTGCCCCAGTTCTTCTCCTAAGTAGCTGGACAATTTTAGCTTAAATTACTTCATCTCTCTCTAACTCAGTTTCCTCTAATGAAAAGTGAGTGAACTGGATTAGATCAGATCATGTTCATAGATGATAGGCGGATGGGAAAGCATGAACCTCCATCCGCTATGGAAAAGCTTTTTGAAGGAATGTGTATGTGAGGGGTTTAGGATCCATTGGAATAGTGGCTTAGAGAAATCTTAAGAGGCTACTTGACAATGCAATTTTAGAAACACAGGGAGGGCGATTCTCGGTAGAGCCCTGGATTGTTGGGCTGTTTGGTAAACTTGAGGTCTTAATCAGGGATGTGTTCCAACAGTTGTTAAATTTTCAGTATAAGCATTTACACCTCAGAAATTGGCCAAAAGAAACCCAAGAACTCAATTTATTGTTTTTCCGATTGCCTAGGCTTAAGATAATACTGGAATACAGACGAAACTTAAAAGACAGGCAGCTAAATGGCAGAGTGGATAGAGTGCCAGGCCTCATCTTCCTCCCTTAGTTCAAATCCAGCCTTAGACGCTTACTAGCTATGTGACCCTGGGCAAGTCACTTAACCCTGTTTGCCTCACTTTACTCATCAGTAAAATGCATTGGAGAAGGCAAACCACTCTAGTATCTTTGTGAAGAAAATTTCAAATGGGATCACAAAGAGTCAGACATGACTCAAATGACTGAACAACACCTAAAAATGTATCTTGTCTATATTTCTCTCCAGGGAGCCATTTCTTAGTCATTTACCCCGGTCGTAGCCATACATGACACGTTTTTTTGCCTGGTGTTGGGAAACTCTTCTGGCTAGGGTCAAGCAAAAGTGTGGCAGGCAAGTGTAAATGACTTGGCAATAAGATAAATATTGTGCTATGGTGGAAGAAAAGAGTCCTTGTCCAAAGTGGCATTTGGCAAAAGGCGACAAAAGCTCTTAGCCGTTCGACGCCCTGGTCCTAGCTCCATATATGTCAGCAGGCGTCAGGTGGAGAACGGCCGCGGGCTCCCAGAGGGCAAACGCCCTTTGTCAACAGAGCCGAGATCCTGAGAAGAAACCTGTCCAACAGGAGCTGGCTCTGCAGCTGCTGACGCGGCCCCAGCCACCGGCTCTTCTGCCGGGTCTCCCAATGCTTGTGCTCAGCGGCTTTTTGGCTTTTATGGGACACTTTCAGGGACCCTTTTGAATTGATGGCATTCTAGGATTTAGAGGTGGAGGGAGCCTCTGAGGCCATCAGATCTAACTCTTGCCTTGAAGGAGGAAGAAACCAAGAGCCAGGGTGATCTAATGTCTTTAGGGTCATGGATAATGAGGCAGCGTTGGCCCACTGCTGCTTCTCCCAATCCAGTGTGCTCTTCCCTCTAGGGTGAGCAGGACCTTTCTGAGGTCCCTTCAGTTACTACTTCTTCGGCAGGGCATCATCTCTTATTTTGTGGGAAGTGGAAAGAAGCGGCACTCCTTTGTACCTCCAGGCAGTAAAGTAACATTTTATCTGTTTTGTATCAGAGAGGGAATCCCTCCCAAAAGGGATGACGGCGAATAGCATAGTAGAGCACTGGATTTGGGTCAGAAGACCTTGATTCGCATCCCAATTCAGCCACTTCATGCCTGTGGCTTTGGGTAAGTCACATAATGTCTCTGCACCAGAGTTTCTGAAAATGAGAGAAGGGGTAGATTAAATCGGCAGAGCCCTGCTTTGCTCTAGGCCAGTGGTTCTCACCCTGTCTAATGCCGTGACCCCGCAATATAGTTCCTCGTGTTGCGGTGACCCCAAACCAAAAAATGATTTTGGTGGCGACTTCAAAACTGTCATTTTGCTACAGTTCTGATTTGGAATGTAAATACCTGATATGCATTATGTATTCTCAGTGCTCCAAATTGAGAGGTTGAGAACCGCTGCTCTAAATGATAGATTTCCTCATCTGAAAAAACAAAAACCTTTGGTCTACTTGTTATTGACTATTTCTTTAAGAAAGAAAGTTTTATTACAAATTTGAAGAAAACAAAATAGCAAAAAAACAAACAAAACCAAAAACAAACCTGAAGACTCACCAGTGTGGGGGCTAGGGAGAAGGGAAGAAAATCTGCTTTCGATCAAGGACATTTGAAGAGTTGAATTGTTTCTCTGAATAGTCTTTTAATAGAGTGGAATATGCCCACAATTATAGAGTTAAAAAATCTAGGAAAAGAAATACCTCTATTGAGTTAACAATGAAAATACTGTTTTTAAAAAATCAAGCCTTGGGGGCAGCTCAGTAGCTCAGTGGATTGAGAGCCAGGCCTAGAGGTGGGAGGTCCTGGGTTCAAATTTGAGATCAGACATGTCCTAGCTCTGGGATCCCAGACAAGTCACTTAACCCCCATTGCCTAGCCCTTATCACTCTTCTGCCTTGAAACCAATACATAGTATTGTTTCTAAGGTGGAAGATGAGGGTTTATTGTCTTGTTTTTAAACATACTGCTTTTTAAGGCAATGAATTTCAGCCTTGAATCAAATTCTTCTTTAAACTTGGGCCCCATCTCAGTTTGCAAATGGTCAGCTCTCTGCTGATAGGCCTCAACATAAAAGGCAAGGGATTCAAACACAGGCAGATGTGTTCCTGGGGTGGAAGAATTTAAATTATTTCCAGAGAAAATTATTTATCTGGTGAGAGAGAGAGTGTGTGTGTGGGAGAACAGATCTCCTTTCCTATTGCTATTTTTTCTCAGATTGATATCAAATGTGCCTTCCACCAAGACATACTGGGAAGACAGGGAGGATAGCTTGTGATAAAGTTACCCCACCTACCTCCCCCAATAGATAATCAACAGAGAAGCAGATTTTGACTCAATAGAAAAAATCTTCCTAACAACTTGATTTTCTAAGCATTGAGTGAATTATCTTGGGAGTCTCCCAAACATTAGTGGTCTTCAAGCAGAGAATGGATGACTTCTTGCCAAGGATATTGTAGCAGATAATCCTGTTGAAGTAGAGATGGTATAGATTAGATTTCAGGACTTTTGAGCTTTCTTCTAAATCTTAGAGTTTTTTATTCAAAATACATAGTCACCAATTTATTAATATTTAGCTATGGGAAGACATTTTGGTGCTGTGGAAGCAATCTTTGGTTGGAAGGAAAGAACCCGAGTTCTAATTCCAACCTACCTCTTGATATCTGTGTGACTGAGAAAATCACTCAACCTCTCTCTCTGTTGGTTTCCTCCCCTGTGAAACGAAGGGCTTGTATTCAGTAGCCACCAAGGTCCCTTCCATCTCTAAAATCTATGGTTTTATTATCTTGTGATTCATGAATAATTATTACCAGTTATTTTAAGACATCAAAGGCCCATGATTTGATTGGTTTAGGTGTTCTCTCCATAGATGCTTCCATGCTTTTTCTGAGCTGCTTTGCCTGGAAAAAAAAAGTCATTAGGTACCTCTAACCTTGGCTAGGTTTTGTAGATTATAACACATTCAATGATTTGGGAGTTATTTATTTAAAATGTGTATTTCTTCATATGTAAAAACAATGTTTAACCTTTGCTTTTTGTCATTGCGAGTTCCAAATTTTCTTCTCCCCCTCACTGAGAAGGTAAGCAGTGTGATAAAGGTTATACTTGTGTAGTCATGCAGAAGATGACTTCTTATTAGTCACGCTGTGAAAGAAAACCCCCAAAAGTCATCAAGAAAAATAAAGTCAACAAGAGAATGCTGTAGCCGCATGGGATTCCATCAGTCGTTTCTCCGCAGATGGAGAGCATTTTCGGTCATAAGCTGTTCAGGACTGCCTTGAATCTCGCTATTTCCCAGAATGGCTAAATCATTCACAGTCGACCCTTGTACACTATTGCTGTTTCTTTGTAGAGTGTTCTGGCTCTTCCTCCGGATTCTTCTGAAACTGCCCCCTCCGTTTCTCCTAGCACACTACACAGCCACAGGCCACAATTTCTTCATCCGGTCTCCCAGTTGATGGACATCCTCTCCATTTTCGATTCTTGACCACCTCAAAAAGAGCAGCCACAAATATTTGTGTGTGTGTACATACATATAGACATCCTTTTCCCTTTTTTTTTTAATGTTTAAGAGCACCATTATTTAAAAACCCTCCCAAGGTTAGTTTGTCTGTGCTTCATTTCCTGTCATAAAAAGGGATCTACGTACAAAATATGTAAAATAAGTCAAATTCATAAAAAACAAGCAATTCCCGGAATGATAAATGGTCAAAAGATAGGAACAGAAGGGCAGCTAGGGGGCTCGGTGGATTGAGAGCCAGGCCTAGAGATTGGGTTCAAATCTGGCCTTGGACTTCCTGGCTGTGTGACCCTGGGCAAGTCACGGAATCTCATGACTGCACCTCTGCCTTGACACCCATATACAGTACTGATTCCAAGATGGAAAGTAAGGATTTTACCAAGAAATGGAGGAACTCTCGGTGATTGGGCGGCCATTACTAGCTCTATGGCCCCGGGCCTCGGTGCCTAATCCCAACTTCCTCCGCCTAGAGCAAGCCCCCATTTGTTAAAGCGCCGTCTACACGCTGGCTTCGGTTCACCAGAGCCCCGCGGGCTGGGACACAGGAGGACCTCCCAGCATCCTCGAGGCGGAGCACAACCCTCCGACATCTTCCAGCACAGGCCCTGGAGTCGGGGCTGGATTCCCGGCTCGCCTCCCAGCCCACGCAGTGCATCGCTGGGGGAGAAGCAGCGGCCGGCCAAAGTCCTGTCTCCTCTCCTCCACCATCCCGAGCGGCAGGGGCCGCCGCCGTCATCCCGGCGGGTAGCTGGGAAGTGCTGGAGGCCAGCTTCGATCTCGCGCCAGGGCCTCCCAGCTGCCTGGCACCCAGGGGATGCTTAATCCTGGCGAGTTGACAAAGCCTTCACCGTGTGCCAAGCACTGGGCTAGAGTCAGAAATAAGGACGCCATCCCCGCCTTCCGGGACATCTCTCCCGCTCCAGGCTCTCCTCCCTCTCCTCGCCAGCTTCCCAGGCCTCCGCAGGGTGGTCGGACTACAGAGCCCGGGGAAAGGGAGGACCAGCAGTGCCTCTTTTCTCATTCACCCTAGGGGTAGGGTTAAGAAGAAGAGCTCTACCGGGCAGCTCCTCCTGGCCCCCCGCAGCGGGGGACGACAGGCTGAAGAGTTTACCGCTGCCCCGCCCTTCTCTAGCGGAGTGACTGTGGGCGCGTCACCTATCTCCTCCACCTCTCCTTTGAATCCGCCTCAAGCGCTCACTGCGGCGTGAGCGAGCCCCGAGCATCGGAGCTCCAGGGGACTGCGATCCTTATCTACGAAATCAAGGATCGGACTGGGTGCCCCGGAGGCCCCCTTCCGTCTTTAGTCCCAGGATCCTAGCAATTCTGCGGGACGAGGAGAGCAGTAACTTGTACTCCCTCCCTGGGGGGGCACATCATGCACTGCTGACACAGTCCCTGCGGCCATGTCACGTGTTGGCCTCCAGTCAGGAAGAGCCGAGCTCAAATCCTCTCTCTCGGGCGCCTTCTTTGCGGGGTGACCCGGAGAAGTCGCTTTACCTTTCCTCAGACTCACTTTCTTCGTCTGTAAAATGGGAACAAGAGCATCCACTATCCAGGGTTCGGGGGAGGACCTTCTCCGTTAGGGTGGGGCAACTCGGAGCTGGAGGCGTGGCGGGGCCACGTGGCGGGGTGGGGGAAACCTAGAAATGGCGAGCAGAGGAGGAGCTAGTCGGGCTGGATGGGGGGAGAATCGGGTCCCCTGCCACGAGGCTGGCAGCGATCTGCACACCGGAGGGACAGGTGAGGGGGGCAGGGGATGGGGATGCGGCGGGGGTCTTCCCGGGACGGCTCCTCGCACTCCAGGAGAGAGATTCTCTCGGATAGAAAGGGGAAGATGGGGAGGGCGTGTGCCATCGTTTCTTCCTAGCCCAGCTCCCTTCCTGCCCCTTCCACGCGTCCTCCGTGTCACTGCCCCCCGAGGAGGAGAGTCCCCGGGTCCCGGGAGCTGCGCCTGGCCTCCGGGTAACGGCGAGGGTAGGGGCGACGCGGCTTTGAGCCTTAGACTGGGACTCGAGACGCGATTGGGTGACACGGAGTCCCGGGGATCCAATTAGAAACGTTCTGTTTGAGGGCAAAGCCAGAATCACCTCTTGGGACCCGGAGGGAAGAGGGGGGGCACGGTAAGAGCTGGAGGCACGTCTTTCACCCCGGGCGGCCCCTCTCCTAAAAGGGGGCGTCTTATCTAGGCTGCACCCCCACCTCGTTCCCGAAGCCCCCGAGGCTTCCCTTTGCCTCGCTCCGGTTGGTGAACTCCACTAGCCAGAATGGACGTACCCTGGAGCGTGGGCACGATGCCCCGCTGGACCTCTCATTTCCAGCTTGCACCTGCCCTTACGGAGCAGCCCTTTGGCCTCCAAGTCGGGTTTAAGGCCCGCTTCGGACGCATCCGGGCTGTGTGTCACCCTAGGCAAGTCCTAAGACTAGTGGCTGACCTGCCCTTCCTTATGGAGAGGCGCCCGCAGCCCATGGGGCCAGTTCTTCTAGGGCCTCCAGCCGGCCTCCCACTGTGCCCCCAGGCTGCAGAGAGGGCTCCTCGGGAGCCACTGAGGGCTCGGGACTGTTCCCCTTTCAGTCTTGGAGCCTCAGCCTGCCCTTCAGGTGGCTAGCAGCCCCGGGTCACTCAGTAGCAGCTCTAGCAAGGCTCCTTTTATTAAGGACGAGCGCACTGTCTAGTTGGGGAGATGACTAGAGTTCTTGGAGAGAACACATAGAATCAACTAATGAAGAGCTGAACCATATACACACACACACACATATATGGGGATAAAAGGGCAAAGGTGGTCAGGGAAGGCTTCCTGGAGGAGGAGAGATGATCACACCTTTGCACCTAGAAGAGATGCTAGAGGTCATTTCATCTAACTCTTGTTTTTCAGAAAAGGAAACTGAGGGTTAGGTGATTTGCCCCAGGTGGTACAGGAAGGGGCAGAGCTGGGATTGAAACCAAGATGACTGGACTCCCAATCTAATAGTCTTTCCATCTCACCACATTACTTCCCACACTGGATCCTCAAGGAAAGGTATCTGAAAATGGGTGATGGACTTGGGGAGGGGGAAGGGCATGTAGCATTTACAAGGTATAGAGGGATAATCAACATGACGCATGTGTGGCGTGGGGGGGGGGGTCAATGAGGACACTGGCCTGACCTGGGATATTTGCCCTTCAGACTCACCTCCCTGCCCACTGGACACTCTGACCTCCAGAACCTTATTCAGTGGAGGATGTCACAGGCTGCCCATGTTCAGGAGCTCTTCCATGAGGAAGCCCATCAGGTATATGGGGAAAGTGAGGGATCTCTGAGGAAATGACTTCTGAGGGCGTTAGCCCTTAACTGGCCCCGTGGATCATCAGACAGAAGGGCTAAAGGGGAAATACTTGCAGTCGACTCAATTGTCCATACACAGATCATTTATTGCGGTAATTTATGAGAAATGTTCAGATATAAGCCAGCTCAATAATGTTTGGATATTGTTTGCTTTCCATGACCTTCGTCTCTCAATGTCTTCATCTCCCCTACCCAAGGAGTCCTCCATGATAACAAAAAATAAAAAAGAAGGGAAAATAAAGCAACTTAGCCAAACCACACAGCTATCAATCAGGCTGACAGTCCATGAAGTATTCCACATTCATATTCCCTGACTTCCGTGAGGAAAGGTCCATTCTCATGTCTTTTCTTTGGGGCTTAGTTCAAGTTATTTTAATTTTAATTACACAGCACCCAAATTTTTAAAAAAAGTTTGCATTGATGTTTTTTGTTTCTTACCTTATCATAGTTATGCCTAGTATCCTTCCTCCTCTCAGAGAACCAGTCTATATAACAAATAATATTAATTTTTTTTCTTTCTTTCATTTACATTTTGATTTCCAAATTCTCTTCCTTCTGCCTCTTCCCCATCCATTGAGAAGGCAAGCAATTGATATGCATATGAAATCATACAAAACATATTTCCATTTTAACCATGTGGCCAAAAAAAGCAAGAAAAATAAAGTAACTGAAAGAAAATTTTGGAACCTGCACTCAGAGTTCATTTCTTGCCTCTGGATCTAGATAAGAGTTTTCATCATGAGCCTTTGGAATTCTCTTGGATGAATCTGGTCTCAGATACTTCTTAGCTGGGTAACTCTGGGCGATGGGATGGCCTAGCTAGCCCTTGCAGCTCTTCTGTCTTAGAACTGATCCTAAGACAGAGGGTCACGGTTAAAAAAAATGGTCTTGAATCATTGTTTTGATCAGAAAAGCGAAGTCATTCAGAGGTCATCGTCCTTTACAATATTGCTGTTACTGTGTGCGATGTTTTTATGGTTCTGCTCACTTTACTTTGTTCCCATAAGTTTTGCCAGATATATCTACACCCTTCCCTATAGCACAGACAGTATTCTGTCACAATCACGTATCACAACTTGTCTAGCATTCCCCATTGATAGGTAGAGCCCCTTTTGTCCAGTTCTTGGCCGACACAAAAAGAGCTGCTCTCGATAGTTTCGTCTATGTAGATTCTTTCCCTTTTTCTTTGTTCTCTTTGGGCTCCTGACCCACTCGTGATATTGCTGGGTCAAAGGGTAGCCTCAGCTTTAAAGCCATAATTCCAAATTGTCCTCCACAACTTTGCCAACAATGCATGGTATCCCCCCCCCCCCCCTTCCCTTCCCACATTTGCCTTCTCCCTTCTCTGTTGTTTGCCAGGCTGGTAGCTGTGTGGTGCTACCTCAGAGTGTTTCACTTTGCATTTCTCTAATCAGTCCTAATTGAGAGTATGTTTTCATTTGGCTACTGGTAGCCTCGATGTCTTCTAAAAACTGCCTGCTTCGATCCTGTGGCCACTTATCAGTTGGGGAACAGATCCTAGTCAGCATTTTGATGAAGTCATTATTCCCCCAGCCAACTCTGCTCCATAGCTTCTCGGTTGTGGTCTTGGTGTATTAGCTCTTTTCTAGCACACTCACATCCGAATCCCAAGCGCCTCGACTGCAGCCTTGAACCATTCATCTTTATATCTTGATCTCTGGTGCTTACTTGCTGGATGACTGACAGCCTTACACTGACAGCGGCGTCTCTTGGGAGAAGCACAAACTGACACGGCCCACGTGGTGCTGGTCATCGATCAGTAATGAAGTTCGAACTCCTCCAGGGGCCGCATTGGATATTTGAGTGCTAAGCAGCCAAGCCAATAGAAAATGTGTGATAAGCATCAAGTGTAGCCCCAAGCCCCAGTTTTACAGACCCAGTACAGCTGCCTCCCCCCGCTATCGAAGCACGTGCGCTCCAAGAATGGAAACTCATTTTGATATCAGCTGAAGCTAAAAGGGCAAATCTGCTTCCAAAAAGAACAACAAAAAAATCGTAGAATTCTTTTTAAAGGCTGGTAGATTGCTGGAGTGTGTGATGTGCCGTTTTATCTGCAATTCTCCTTTGTTCCCTCTTCCCACAACACCTGGGACAAAGTAAGGCCGTGGAAAATTCCTAGCAGAATTGACTGCCGCCACCTCCACTTCATGGATACAGAAATAGAGTGGACTACACTGGAAATAAAATCCCTAATTAGAATCAGAATTTTGGAGACTGAAAGGGAACTTAGAGTTATTTAGTCCAATCACTCTGTTTTTCTAACGAGGAAACAGATATTCAGAGAGGTAAGGAGACGTATTCCAAGTCACACAATTGGTTAGAAACAGAGATAGGACTGTGTTTCTTTTTTTAAAAAATCAATTGTGAACATCTATGATTTTGTGATCATTGTTTTAGCTTATTTTTCTTATTTTGTATATTTTTCTTTTTTTTTGGAATTTAATTTTTGGCCCCAATTACATGTAAAAACAGTTTTCAACATTTTAAAAAAGAATTTTGAGTCCTGAGTTCTCCCCCCCCCCCCCCCCCCATGAGATAAGCAATCTCATAGAGACAGGATTTTGTTTCTAAGGTCACAGAGCTCACCAGGCCTCGTGAAAAATCCCTGTCACTGGATCTCAGAGTTGGACTCAGTGGTTTAAGCCAATCTAGACCCTAAAAAGAATCCCTTTTAGAACAAAGCTCAACAAGTGGACATCCAGACTCCAGATGTAAATGCCTTCAATGAATGAATAATTGAGTGAAAATGCATTCATTAAGCATTTACTATATATACACGCATTAGGAATACACACGGAAAACCTAGACAGTTCTTGCCCCTAAGACGCTTACATTCTCACGGAGGGAAACTACACAAAAAAGAGAGTTCAGCTTCAGGGAAAGGGGGTGCCATGGGGACAAGAAGGGCCAACCTGGGTGCTTGAGCTGGCCGGGCTGGTCCTGGGCCTTCGTTGAAGGGGAGCCTGCGGTTGCTTGAGGTAACGACGGTGCCTTTATTTTGGCTTGGTTTGGTTTTGTGTTGTCCTTTCAACCCGCTCCACTTGAAAGGAAGCTTTTCCTCACACCAAGCCTGTGTCTTTACAGCCGTCCTTGTCTCCCCTGGCTCTTCCCTCCAGAGGCAGGATGCTCTCCCTGCTGTCTGCTCCTCCAAGCCACTCTCTGAGGGCCAGTCATCCGCTTTCTGCTAACGCTTTTCATTCCGCTGACCCCTCCAGCCTTAAAAGACATTCCCTTGATTTTATGCCCTTCTCAGCTAAATCTTTTTGGAAAAACACATACACGTGGTGTCTCTGTTGAGAGGGAAAGTCTTTGGGATTTTACCTTGATTGATGAGGCAGAGCTCGGGATTTAGAGAATTAAAAGGGGTGTATTAAATGTATTTAGGATGAGGGGCAGCTGGGTGGCTCAGCAGGTAGCCAGGCCCAGAGATGGGGGGTCTGGCCTCAGACACTTCCCAGCTGGGACCCCCATTGCCTAGCCCTGACCACTCTTCTGTGATACAGTGAAGCCGCGATAAATGATAAGATAGGGAGGGAAGACTGTAAAGTGTTCTGGTTCTCCCCACTTCTGTTTGCATCATTTCATGCTGGTCTCCCCAAGCTTCTCTGACACTTATCCCTCTTCATTGGTGTCTGAATTGCCAAATCTAATAGGCTTTTTTTTGCCCTCATCCTTCTTGACCTCTCTCCAACAATGGATACTCTCTTAAAAAAAAAAAAAGTTCTTTTACTCAATTACATGAAAAAACCATTTTTTAAACTTTCATTTTTAAAAAATTTGAGCCAAATTCTCACCCTCTCTTCCCTTCTTCCTCCCACGATAACAAGCAATCTGACAAAGATGTTAAATGTGTAATAATGTAAAACATCTTTCCATATTGGTCTTTTTGTGAAAAAGAAGTCAACAATGAGGGCAGCTGGGTAGCGCAGTGGTTTGAGAGCCAGGCCTAGTGATGGGAGGTCCTGGGTTCAAATCTGGACTCAGACACTTCCCAGCGGGGTGACCCTGGGCAAGTCACTGTTGAGTAACTTGTACTTGTCACTTGTCAAGTGACAGTACTGATTCCAAGACGGAAGGTAAGGGTTTTAAAAAAAAGTCATCGAGCAAACACAAGTGAAGAAATAAAGTAAAATATAGCATGACGTGGCCTGCATTCAGATTCCATCAGTTCTTTCTTTGGAGGTGGATGGCATTTTTCAGCATGAGCTCTTGGGGATTGTCTTGGCTCACTGTATTGCTAGGAATAGTTAAGCCATTCATAAATGCTCAGATACTCCGGAGTACCTTCTCCTCTCTGGCTTCCCTTGGCATTCTTCTCACCTACATGGCACTGCCTTCTCTGTCTCCTTTCCAAGATCTTCAACCATATTATGGCCCCTAATTGTGGATATCCTCCAAGGCTCTGCCCTGGGATCCTTTTTTCTCTTTATACTATTTCATTTTGTGATCTCATCGACTCCCAGGGGTTCAGTTATCTCTATGAAGATAGTTTCTAGATTTATTTATCATTATTGATATAAACCCTCACCTTCCGTCTTGGAATCAATACTGGGTATTTGGTTCCAAGGCAGAAGAGTGGTAAGGGCTAGGCAATGGGGGTCAAGTGACTTGCCCAGGGTCACACAGCTGGGAAGTGTCTGAGGCCAGATTTGAACCGAGGACCTCTCGTCTCTAGGCCTGGCTCTCCATCCACTAAGCTACCCAGCTGCCCCTGATTTCTAGATTTATAATCCCTATCCTGAGCTCTGTCCCAGCATCACCCACTGACCATGAGACATTTCAGACTATACCTAGATGTCGAAAACTCTGTAGCTGGTGGAGCAGTGAATGGAATGCCAGGTTTGGAGTCAGGAAAACTCCTCTTCCTGAATTCAAATCTTAGACACTTACTAGCTGTGTGACCCTGGGCAAGTCACAACCTTATTTGCCTCAGTTTCCTCCTCTGTAAAATGAGCCAGAGAGGAAAACAGCAAACCTCTCTAGTATCTTTGCCAGGAAAACCCCAAATGGGGTCTTGGAGTGTTGGACATGACTGAAAAATGACCGACTGAACAAGGACAACAACATGACATTGAATGTTCCTCCTTGCCTTAGTCAAGAAGTGAATTATTCAAATTTTGTGCACTTATTTATAGACACGGGAGGTTATGGGTTTATTGCTGGCTTTCTTAGCCAGCCAGATCGTCTCCTGTAAAAGATTCTTTTCCTCCTTCACTATTCTTTATGTGTTGCACCTGCTACTCTTCATGGTATCTAGGCATGTTATTTGTGGAGAGTTTTTCCCCTTCCCTTCTATGTTCAGTTTAAAGTTCACATTCACAAGATTCTAAGCCAATATACTTTTACCAGTTCCTGTTATGAGTATTCTATTCCTGGCTAGCAGAGACCTAAAATACAGGTTTCTAAATTTTAAGCCATGGTTCAGAAGTTCAAATCTCATTCTTGATTCTACATTTTTGAACATGGATTCTTTTTTAAAACCTTTCATATTGAAATCACTACTGTGTATTGATGGCAAAAGAGAAGTCAGGTCTAGGCAATAGGGGCTCAGTGACTTGTCCAGGGTCACACAGCTGGGAAGTATCTGAGGTCAGATTTGAACCCAGGACCTCCCATCTCTAGGCCTGGCTCTCAATCCACTGAGCTACCCCCCCCCCCTTCCCCTCCATTCATTCATTCTTGAATGATTATCTAATTGTTCACTTCTCCAAAATGCCATTTCTCTTTGGATTGCTTTGTGTGATCAAGTCAGAAAATGGCCTAGAAGAGAAGGTAAAAGAACCTTTTTCCACTCTGAAGGTTGTCTACAGACAGTCTCCCTCCCTTTTCTTCTCTCTCCTTCTCTCCTTCTCCCTCCTTTCTCTCCACCTCTCCCTTTCCCTCTGTCTGTCTGTCTCTCTCCGTCTCTGTCTGTCTGTCTGTCTCTCTCTGTCTCTCTCCCTCCCCCTCCCTCTCCCCCCCCCCATATATGTGTGTGTGCACACACATAGAAAGGCTTTAATGTGAAAACAAAGACAAATCTATTGATCAATCACCAAACAGGCACTCTGTTGGGCACTTGGAATTCAAAGACATAAAGGAAGCATCCCTTGCCCTCCAGGAGCTTACATTCTATTGGAGGAAATACCTGCACGTAGAGAATTATATGTGAAATGAATACAAGGTAAATTTGGTGGGAGGGGAGGCCTTACCAGCCAGGTGGGGCCATGGGGTTTTGTGTGGAAAGGGCTGTGCCATCAGACTTGGAGAGGAAACGAGAGTGTGTGAGGTGGTGGTGAGGTAGGAGTTCATTGAGATGGCCGGTGAAAGGCGGGGGGTGGAGGGTCGTGTTTAATCAACCCGTCAGTAACAAGACCAGTTTGCATGAGCACGGGGTGTGAAAAAACAATAATAAGGTAACCCACGATGATAAGGTCAGAGAGGCAGCTCGCGGCCAGGCTGAGGAGTCTTTAGGTAATCCCAGCAGTGGAGAGAATCTGGAGAGCCCGTGGAGATTACCTAGTAGGGGAGTAACGTGCTTAGACCCAAACTTTAGGAAAATCATTCTGTGAGATGGGAGGAAAAGAAGGATCTGAAATGACAGCAGGGAATCCTGACCTATGTCAGGTGTTTGCACAGAGGAAGAATGCCACACACAAGAGAAGGCAAAAAGCCACCCAACGCTCGTAACTAGAAATCGACAGGAAGCTCTTCTCCAAGAAGAAGGATTCTGAAGAGGAAGCTGTTCCTAGGAATATGGGTCCAGCAGTGCCTTCCAGTGAGAGGTCATCCGATAAGGGTCACGGGAAACAGACAAGTGGGGTAATTGGTGACTCCGCTGACAGTGCTGAGAGACAATATTTGTGTACAGAACAGAGATGTTTTCTTTCTTAGGTAGATAGAAAAAAACATTTCTTAAGAGTTTTTTATGGGCCAGCTGGGTGGCTCAGTGGACTGAGAGCCTGGTCTGAAGGAGGGAGGTGGGACTTCTGATGCTTCCTAGCTGTGTGACCTTGGGCAAGTCACGTAACCTCCATTGTCTAGCCCTTCCAGCTTTTCTGCCTTGGAAGTGATACTTTAGTATTGAGTCTAAGAAGGAAGGTAGAGGTTAAAAAAAAATTGTCAAAGGAGAGTGCTTACTGTGTGCCAGGTACTAAGCTAAGACCCTGGAATACAAGTAAAAGTGAAGGGGGAAAGTCCCTGCTCTCAAGGAGCCAACCTTCTAATAGGGGAGGAAAACTGGCTGAAAAAATGGGAGTAGAATGAAGCACACGCTTGCCCGGCGGCCAGTGGAGGAGCACAGAGTGCGTATCAGGAGTAAAACGTGGGCCCAGCGCAGCCGGCTCGGCCCCTTCCTCAGGTGGAGCTTCAGACGTGTCCAACCACACGACAACTTGCGTGGTTTATGGGGGAGCCGGTGGCATTGGCAGCAGGGCGCCAAGAAGCCTCCGCTTCGGCTCCAAGTCGCGGACCAGAGCCTGAGGGCCGCCTCAGGAGGCCCCCTGGCGTGTTGTCACTGCTGATCCGGAGGGGAAGGACGGCGTCTGCGTGTGTCTGCGTGTGGGCTTCTGGATGGCGGCTCTTGGCCAGGGCTGAGGGACTCCTAATAAGGGCTGGTAGGACTCCGTTTGCTCGGAGTCTTGCCAGTCTCGTCTGTGAAGCGAAAGGAAGGGGGAGGAAGGAAGCTCCTTGTGTGTATTCCTTAGATGCCGTACGCAGTACAGCAGGGAGGAGGAGAAAAGCGAGAGACCCTCGAGCTCCCCGCGGCAGGAAACATTGACGAAGCACTTCCTGGGTGCCAGGAATTAGTTCCCTCTTACAGAGCAAAGGAGTCGCTGGCGATTGCCCAGAGCGCGGGTTCCTGTCTTGCAGTCCGCCACGCTCCAGTCCACTTGAGGTGCCCGGCTCTGCGCCTCTTTTTTCTAGTCGCCGCCTCGGGATTTATTGCCGCACCCTTCAGCCTGCCGCTGAACTCTCTTCGGTGTGTGTCTTCCCTGGTAGTGTGAGCTCCTTGGGTGAAGGCACTACCACACTTCCTGTCCTATCACCCGCCCCGAGCACGCTGTTTGGCACACAGTGAGCACCGTGTGTGTGCGTGCTGTTGTAGGCATGCATGTACAGGCATGTTTATACATGTGCATAAGCGTGTGTGCGCGTGCATGTCCTCACGTGTATTTACCAGTCTCTGTTTCTTCTTGGAATAAATGAACCAAAAAAGGCGTGTTTACACATGCGTCTATGTGCATCTATCTATGTTACATGTATATGTAACACACTCACATTGATGAGATACATACCTAGAAACACGTGTGTTTACACACACACGTGTATCTCTGCGTGCAGAGCTGATGGGAAATGAAAGGATGGCTGGATGCAGCTCCTCAGGCCTGTCTTTCCAGTCCCCTTCAGAGCTCTTCCCAGCTCTCCCTAGCCCAGCTGGCCACATCCTGTGGAGTCCTGCCCGGGCCAGGTCAGGGGGAAGCCCTGGGCTGCTTGTTTCTTTAGGCCCTTCTGGAAGCAGCTGGCCATCCACGTTCTGCCCTTCCCCCCGGCTGTGCCACCAGGTGTCCTGATGGGAGCCTTCACGGCGCCGTCCTTGGCCCTTCTGTCTCCTTTTAGCCTCAGGCTTTGGACCAAGATGCTTCTCGCACGTGGCATGACAGGAGAGTAATGGCTATTACACAGGATGTCAGAATTGGAATCCAAAAAGATGCTTTTTAAGCCCTTACCTTCTGTCTTAGAATCCATATTAAGCATCCACACTAAGGCAGAAGAGCAGTAAAGGCGAGGGAACTGAGGTTAAGGGACTTGCCCAGGGCCACACTGCTAGGAAGTGCCTGAGGCCAGATTTTCAAAAAGATCTTGATAGGCTGGAGCAATGAACCAAATCCAATCAAATGAAATCTAGTTGAGATGAATATTAGGCCCTTCATTTCATTTTTAAAAAATCAACTAATTAAATGTAGATGAGAGACTTGGTTTAGCCATTCGTGGGAAAATTAGTGTGGAGTTTTTAGGGGCTGCGAAGTCAGTATAATGCAATAGTATGTCCCAGTGTGGGAGGCCCGAATCCTTATAATCTCTGTGGATAGTGTAATGGATTTCTTGAACTGGCAGGAATCTGGAGTTGCAGTGCAGTGGGCTAAGGTGATCAGATGGTCACACTAAGTCCAACACCAATATGGTGAAGCCTTGGGAACAAGAACTTCCAGTTTGCTGAAGGAAGGGTAAACTTGCCCCAATGAGCAATCTGGTCAGATTTCAACTTTATACATGGAAGAGCTTTTTGGTTTTTTAAAATAATACAACAAAACCTGATATTTTATTAACCTTTGAAGCCTTTTTTGCTTTCGTAGTTCCTTGGACTAAAATAGTTTTTGGTCTGAGAGGAGAAACATAAGTAAGAAAAAATGGATGTTGTTGAAATTGCCGTCTATGTATCAAAGATGCATCATGTATTTGTGTGTATATGGGAGGGGAGCAGTCAGTGGGACAACAATTAAATACTCTTTTCGCAGTCTTTTGCTTGGAAGTCTAGAATTTGTACTTTGGCTGATGCACTATGAAACAAACTTCATGGGGGTGGGGGCAGCCAAGAGGCTCAGTGGAGAGAGAGCCTGGTCTGGACATGGGAGGTTCTAGGTTCAAATTTGGCCTCATACGCTTTATGGAAGAATGTTTGAACAGTTAAAGTCACTTTACAGCATAATAAATTTGCAGGTAATAGAGACATTTAAGCAAAATCTGAATAACTTGTACCTGGGAGAAGTTTGGACTAAGAAACTGCTTATATCTCTTCCTATTTAAAAAAAAATCACATGCTCCTGCTAATTAAGAAAGAATGAAAAGAAGGATAGAATAAGGAATACGAACAGGGAATGAGAGAGAAAGAGTACCGTCTATGGGAAGGGAATGCACAGGAAATGCTCAGGGTAAAGAAGAGAAATCTGGCTTACTGAATAGGAAAGCAATGAATAATGAAGTTTAACAGGTGGCTTACAATCAGATTGTGTGTGGGGAACCTTGCATGCTGTGTTAAAGAGTCTAGAATTTGTCTTGTAAACAGTGGATGATCATAGAGAGCACGTAGGTGCTCCTGTGGCTGGCAGCAGTGGGTCTAAGGAGTGTAGAAGTGAGGAAGCCGCTGTAATAATTCGGATGTGAGAAGACAAAGGCTTAGGTGTAGGTAGTGGTGAGGAGGGGAGCAGTTGGGAGAAACTGAAGAATCAATAGGTCTTGGTACGGGTAAATGAGGTGGCATCATGGGAGGTCAGGAGAGGATTAGAATTGGACTCAGAGCTTCTGAGTCTGGCTAACTGGGAAAACAAGGATGCCATTATCAGAAGGGGGGCATCGAGAAGGGGTAGATTTGGGGACGAGGGAAGAGATAACAACTGCAGTTTCAGATATATTTAATAACAGTGAAATGAAATGGGGTTCTTTTTGTTGGGGGGGAGGTGAGCTCTACCGTCCTATAGGGGTTCAGTGACTTTTTGGGACATTTCCACCTAAAGATAACTTGAAGCCGTGGGAATGAGTGAAATCTCTGTGGGAGAGAGTATAGAGTGTAGAACAGAAGGCCGAGGATTGCACCTTGGCCAATATCCACATGTAGGAGTGTAGGAGTCTTAAGAGAAGATGGTAATACAACGGATGCTTAGGGCCTCCTGTTTGCAGAGTAGTGGACTAACTGCAGGGGAGATTCTAAATTTAGACAAGGCATGGAACCTGCCATCAAAAGCGTAGGGTCTGATTCCTAATGGAAGGAGAACAGAGATAGCATAATGTCATGGAAACCAAAGGAGAAAAGACAGTTTTAGAAAGGAGGGGGTGTTTAAGAATGTCAAAAACTACGGAGAATTCAAGAAAAGGGGAGACTACGGAAAAAAGTGGATGCATTTGGAAATTAGAAGTGATCAGTGAATGGCCTTTAAGAATGCAGTTTCCTTACAGAGAAGTTACATTGGATTCTCAGGGGTTAAGGAGTAAGTGGTTGCCAAGGAAATGGAGGCAGAGGATGTAGACCACTCAAAAAGTTGGGAAGCAAAAGGAAGGATGGAATAGGACTAGAGCTTAAAGGGGCAGCTGGGTCAAGAAAAGGTGCTTCCAATAGAAGGGAAAATTGTATTTGTGGGCAGAAAGGAAGGAACAGGTGGAGAGTGAAAGGCTGAAGATTCTAGGGAGAGAGGGCATAGCTAAAGCAGCGACATCCTAAAGGAGATGGTGCCAAGAGGGAAAAAGGCACAGCCCAGGGAGCACAGATGAAAGACAGGCAGACATAGCCCCCTCTGAGACTGGAGGAAAGAAAGATGGCGAGTATAAAGACAGGTTTTTAGGTAGAGAGAAGATTAGGAATGCATGATTCAGGGTACTCATCTTTTCAGTAAAATATTTTGCAGGATCAAAATGAGAAGCTTGGACCACTAATAATAGCATTCATAATTTACAAAATTTACCCCAAACTGACAAAATTTACAAAGCACTTTAAAGATATTTTGGTTTTTTTATCCTCTCAATAACTCTTTTAAAAATAAATCATGTATATAATGTATATATAAATAAATAAATTTTAGAAATACTTTTTGATAATTATATCTTATAATATTTTGTGAATAAATTATAAATTTATGAATAAATAAAATGAATTTATAAATTGAGGCCAACCGATTCAATGGCTCGCTGCAGGGATAAAAGTCAGGGTGGCCAGCGATGGCCTGGGAGCCTTCCATGGCTCACCAAGCCCTAAATGCTCTTCAGCATCTGTTTCTGCCGTCTTCATGGCCATTGGCACGAATGGTCCACAGGTGCCCATTCCTGGGGGGAAGCCTAAGCATGCCTGAGGCGGACACGCTGCCAACTCAGCAGCCGGTCTGAGATGCGTGGGTGGCCCTCGGCCTGGCTCAGTCTAGTCCTTCTGCTGGGCACGACGCAGCTTCTCCGAGCCACAGGGGTGAGTCGGGTGAAAGGTGGATGAGCCGCCCTGGCAAGGGCTCGACGAGCCTTCCCAGCCGAGGCACGAGTCCTCTCGGACATCCCATGCGCCACCGCGGCTACAGCAGCACGGGCTGTACGCGGAAGGAGGGAGCCGGGAGCCGAGGAAGTGAGCAGGGTAGGGACTGAGTCAGAAAAGACTGCTTGAAGAAAGGGATGGAACCGGAAGAGAGAAGGCCCGACCTGTGCGCTCTTGTTTGAGAGCGGAGAAGGAGGGTGTCAGAAAGGGTGAGAGAATCGGAGGCTGGGAGCTGCTGTCTCTTGAGATTGGAGCCCCCATAGCCGTTCTGGCAGTCTCCAGCACTTGGAACAGCACCTGGCGCTTCCTAAGTTGTTGATGAGAGAATTGAGACTGACCATGTATCGAAGGTCAGAAAGGAAACGGGAGGATTTGAACCCGGGTCTTCTGGCTGATTTGAGAGCCAGCCGGCTTCATCTACAAACTAGAGGGGGAGTTTTTCTGTGAATTCTACAGTTTGTGAATTCTTTTTTAAACCCTTACCTTCTACCTTGGAATCAATGCTGTGTATTGGTTCCAAGACAGAAGAGTGGTAAGGGCTAGGCAGTGGGGGTCAAGTGACTTGCCCAGGGTCACACAGCTAGTAAGTGGGAGTCTCCCAACTCCAGGTTTGTACACCTAGCTGCCATTGACACAAGCCATTTATTAAGCGCTTACAATGGGCCAGGGACTGAGCTGAATGATCTCTCATCTCTAGGGATTCCAGTGGGGGCAGACAAGAAACTCATCAAGGGGAGCTGGAAAGGGCAGAAGGTGAGGCTGGGGAGGTTGGGCAGAAAATGGCGGGAAGGCCTTGTTCTGGAGAAGACAGAACCGTGGCCATTAGAGCCCGGCATCCCAAGGGCGGAATATGAGCTCTCCCTCAGGTAAGACAGAGGCTCCATGGTGTGGGTGGAGGTGGCCGACAAGCGGCCGGGTGGCTCAGCTCCATCATCAGTTTTTCTTTTCCTTTTCCAGATGCCTCTTTCCTTTTGTGCTCTTGACCTTTCCGATCCAAACCATATAAGCTTGTTCTCTTGGCTTTATTCCCAAGAGAAGAGTTGTATAAAAAGTACCCCCAAAGGGTCGGGAGCTGCGCCCACACTTCATGAACTCTTCATCCAGCCAAGTTCCTGGGGAGCCTGGCCCAGCTGCGAGGATCAGACCGCCCGCCATGCTGCGGCTTGCCACTTGGCGCTGGCTCTCCAGTGAGGCTGGACAGGCTCTCACAGGGACTGAAAAGGGGAAGGAAGGGCCACGAATGCCAGGCAGGAAGGAGTCCAGGTGTGGGCCAGCTGAAGGGCAGGGGCACAAAGAAAAGGGTGGGATGGGAAGGACTGAACAGGGCGCTCCGGGAGGCGGGAAAAAGGAGAGCCTGGCAATGGCAAATGCGGGGCTTATTAGAATTTAAATTCCAAGGAGCTCGTCCAAATGAAACGCTTAAAGTTTTTGAATTAGAGGGTCTTAACAGATTCCCCTCCACTGGGACTCAGAGGACTTCTGCCACTCGCTCTCCGTGTGTCTGTGGGTAAATCAGCTTCCTCCTCTGTTAAACGGAGACAAAGAGTTGAACTGCAAAGGTTCCCTTCCGGTTCCGGTGCTCCAAGGGAATACCAACTTTCTTCTCCTTTCCCCAGGATAAAAAGAAGCCAGTTAGGCAGTCCAGAGGCACACAGAGGCTCAGGGTGCCAGGACTGGACCTAGCCGGCCAGGCAGTTGCAGATTGCCAAGACAGTAACCAGCCCTGCCAGGTCTCCCAGCTGGATGTTTTCAGCCCAAGTTGCTTTGTGGGTGGGTGGTTTCTGCCCTTGATCAGCACAGCTGATACAGGGTACTTCCTGGAGCCTGAGGGGGGCCTTCTGGTTTGGGTGCATCTCTTGGCCACCATTCCAACCATGCCATCTGTTACGGTGGTGGGGAATGGATTGCAAGGGCAGAAGGAATGCAAGTAGGATCAAGGATGGCTCCACTCACGCAGGGAGAACATTTAATCTGGAAAAACACTGGAAAGAGCATAGATGTCCTTATATGCAGCCCAGCTTGTCCGTGGTGGCTTGAGATCATTTAGGAGCAAAAGTCAGGAAGAGAGCCTGAGGACCAGAGTTCAAATCCTACCTCTGATACTCCTTTCATGATCTTAAATATGATACTTAATTTCCCCAGTACTTGTTTGCTTATATGGAAAATAAAGAGGTAGGGACCCTAAAAGGCTGCAGAAGGCTCTCCCAGCTCTAGACCTGGGATCCTATGACCATATTCTGCTGTGGTGTGTGTGTTCCTCAAGTTGCATATACCCTTACGTAAAATGGAAACTCCCCAGTCCAGTCATAGGTCACACCCAAAAGGGGGGCAGCTGAATGCTAATGGGAATAGATTCCAGCTTCAGCCTAGGACTTGCAATCGATTTTATCAGATGAGCCCAATCCCTAGTGGGTTGGAGGTGCCCCTGAGGGGACTGAGACAGGACTGCAGAAAAGTCACCCTTAGTTCCCTTATCTGGGGAATACTGGACTAAGCCAATGGTTCCCGACTTTTGTTCTGAGAACCCCTTTTGACTACAACAAGAAATGTATTGTGAACCCACGGAAGTGGAGGGTGGTGTTGGCAAATGACACTGGCTCAGAGTGCTTGCAAAGTAGCCCGAGAGACAGATGCCGCCCCAAGAGCCAAGCTCTGGAAGGAGTGAATCAATATTGACTTTCTTGGGCAGAGAGTTGAGGGCAAGGGTTGTTTGGAGAGGGAGTTGGTTACCGGGTAGGAGAAAGAACCAGGCTTTTACAACTCTTGGTAATGGCACTCAGTAACCAAACTATGGACATCTGAGGGGTTGGGCGCCTTGTTGGGTTCCAGCTTCTAAGCTCTAGTCTGTCATCCAGCCCCCAGAGTTAGATCTTTAAGCAGCCTTCAGGATTATGCTCAATCAAAAAACATTTCTTTTTTTATACTTATTTAAAAATTTATTTGATTATTCCGTGGCATTGTCCGTACTTGTATTCTTAATAAATGATAGTGGAATGAATACTGAAATTAGCAGATGACTGAATTTATAAGTAATTTTTAGGCAAGAGATAAGAGTCAAAAAGAGGAGGTGCCCTCTATGCATGAGTTGCATACAGTAAGGAGGATTGACAGCTTTACTTGCCAAGCACATGCTCTATTGTTTTTTTTAAACATTATTTTATTTGGTCATTTTCCAAACATTATTCACTGGAAACAAAGATCATTTTCTTTTCCTCCCCCACCTTTCCGTCTCCCATAGCCGATGCACGATTCCACTGGTATTCCTGTTTCTAACCCATTTCCATGTTGTTGGTATTTGCATTAGAGTGTTCATTTAGAGTATAAAACATTTCTTAAGTGCCTGCTATGGAGCTAGATGGACAAAGTGCCTAGACTCGAGAAGGCCTGAGATAGAACCTGTCCTCACTTCCTCTCTCTGGGACTCAGAGCAAGTCACTTCATCCTTTTGACCTCCGTTTCTTCATCTATAAAATGAGCTGGAGAAGAAAATGGCGAAGCACCCCCGTATCTGTGCCACCAAGAAAAGCCCACGTCGGGCCATGAAGAGTCAGCCACCACTGAAAAACGACTGAACGAGCGCGACAAAACTCATGTGCCGGGCACCGCACTAAGCACGAGGAATGTAAGTGCAAAAACGAAACAGTCTCTGCCTTCAAGGTGCTACAAGCGATCACAAGTAGTCCTGGGTGTAGAACTGTCTCGTCCGAGTCCAAAGGAAAAAGAGAGGGGAAGCAGCGTCTCTTGGCCATTCCCATGAAGATGCTGCGGTTCAACTTCTTGACCCTATTTGAGATCTTCCTGGCAAAGATCCTGCAGCGATGTGCTGTTTCCTTCTCCAGACGAGGAAATGGAGGCAAACAGGGCGGAGGGACCTTTTCAGGGTAGCACATGAAGACCAGGCTCTCTGATTCCAACCCCGGCGCTCCATGCACGGCAGCCCCCAGCGGCCCCTCTGAGCGCCTCAGCTAGGCCTCAGCTTCCCATGGGACGTAGCCTGTCCTCAGCCTACGCCACAGGCCGAGCTCTCTGGGCTCTCCAGGTTGACCCGTTGGATCAGTTCAGCTACGGAAGGAACAGCTTTGGAAATCTCCTTCCAAGACTTATTAATAATTAAGTTATTAACTCTGAAAAAGCACGTCAAAGCGCCTTTGTTTGTGAACTCCAAGTATGAGAAGTCTTCCTGTGTGTACTTTGTCTGGGAGGGAGAGGCCTGCCTCTGTTTGGCCTCCCCTGACCTCAGGCCAGCCATTTGTTCTCACCAGGTTTCTTTCTCCAGCGGCCAGAGCCAGGCTAGGAACTCCCTGAGGCTAAGAGACGGATTCCAGATGGTGGCAGGCCGAATCCCTCTACAAGTGACAGGAGTGCTTGTGGAAGACTTGATCTCCCTGCCTTGGCTGCTGGTTACAGGCATTTTCAATTCACTCCACATTTATTTTGTGGCTGCCATAGTCAGAGTACCGTGCTGGGTGCTGAAGAGGAGAAGCAATTCCTGAAAGTCTGGGCAGCCCGGCTTTCTTTGGCTGAGAAGCACAGGTGTTGTCTAGGAATTTCTGACGAAGACATTCATCTACAAGGGCACATTTGACTGGAAAAGGAGCTGGGGTGGGATGGTGATGGGTAGAGAGCAAGTGCTCTATTCGCTCCAAGAAACCCTTCAGGGGCTTGGTTGTCTCTCTGAGGGGAATCTAGGGAAACACTGGGGCAATCGATCCACAAGCATTTTTTAAAGCACCTACTATGTGTGAGGCTCTATACTAAACAGAAGCATTCCCTGCCCTCAAGGATCCTATTTTCTGGGTTGGGTTTTTTTTCCCTTCAGATTGAAGCATGCCATTCTTCACTTTATTTCTTATATGAGATTTTCTTTAATGTAAGCAAGATATGTCTTCTTACACAATATGATGAACATAATTATGTATTATATAACACGTACAATCTATTTCATTGTTTCATCATTCATTCACAACCTGGGAGGGAGGGAATGTGGATTGCAAAATTTCAGAAAATGATTATTGCAATGGTATCTACAAAAATATAAAAAAATAAAACTTGCATTATCCAAAAAAGTAATAGTAATAATAGTCATCATATTGCCATTTCTATAGCCCTAGCTTCAAGAAAAGTTCTTAGCACAATGTGTCTGCTTAATATATTCTGGTTGAATGAATTTCTTTCTTTTTTGTTTTTCCCATTATTTTATTTATTTATTTTAGAATACTTTTCCATGGTTACATGCTTCATGTTCTCTCCCTCCCCTCTTCTGTTCCCCCTCCTGGAGTTGATAAGCAATTCCACTGGTTTATACATGTATTATTGCTCAAGACCTATTTCCATATCATTCATATTTATAATAGTCATATTTTAAAAACCATAACCCCAAATCACATACCCATATAATTGAATGATAAATAGTATGTTTTTCTTCTATGTTTCGACTCCCACAGTTCTTTCTTTAGATGTTGTAAAGGTTAAAGATGAAAGGGTTGGATTAAATTTATAAGAATGTGATTGCCAGAAATTATTACTCAAGTCAGAATGACTTTTTAGCAATTTATTTATAAAATAGAGGGAAAGAGTGAAAGTAAGGAAATGAGAGAGTAGATATTTACTCTGGTTCCTTCCAAACCAGGCAGGGCTTCAGGGGCCCCAGCAAAGGGGGGCCCAGAGGTAAATTAAACAGAGGTTTTAGCCATTAGGCCTCCTTTAAGAAGAGGGGCCTCTTCGGAGGTTAGTACCTCCATAATAGCCAGGAAAAGGGAGCCAGTGTTTTTTACTGACTCACATGGTAATTCTGTGAAAAAAATCAAAGAGCAGTTCAAGGTCCCCAGCTGGAGCTCCTCCAGGGCCAAATTTGAAGGCAAAAAGCTGGACACAGGAAGTTCTTGCCACTTTTAAAGACCATTCCTTTCGTCACTTCCTGTGCCTTCCTTCCACTTTACATGGACCAATTGCAACTATAGTTTTGCTTAGGACCGCCCAAGGGTCAGTCAGTAGGTTTCTGATTTGTCACTTACTATAGCACACATGGGTCACAAACCTCCCCCACTTAAGGATAAGTGGGGTATATATGCTTCTGGTGATTAAATGTAAAAATGGGCAGGGGAGAGTTCATCCCATCGTCACAATGTGCATAGCATTTTTTCTCATAAATTCCATGGGATTGTTCTTGATCATTTCATTGCTATTAGTAGCAGAGTCTACTATGCTTGATTGTTTCACACTATTTCAGTTACTGTTCATATATTCTTTTAAAAAAATTTTCAGACTTGGCAAGATTGTTTTTTCATTTTTTAATTTTCATGTAAAACCCATTTCCATGCTGATCATTGTTGGAAGAGCACCCTCATACACAACCAAGACGCCCAAATTCAACCATAAAATATACTGATGTGAAAGACGACTCCAGTCTTTCAGGATTGGCCCAGATCGTGGCACTGCTGAGAGCAGCCAAGTTTTCATAGAAAATCATCAAAGGACCTTATATTCTAATAGGGAAGACAGCATTTAAGATATCATGTAAAGATTAAAATTTAGGGGAGAGGGGGAGACTGAGGCAGGTAGAAATTAGTTTCTCTCTGCAAGGAATATATAACATGTGCCTAGGCCAGAGGCCTAGACAAAATAACCTCACATCATGGAAGAGACGCCTCTGCTCCAAAAACCGAAGTCCAAAAAAAGCCGAGCCCTTCAAAAGCCTTTGCTTAAATCTCTTCTCGATCTCGGCCCAGGTGAGATTACAAGGCATTCTGGGGAAGTGGAGCAAAGGCTCATGGGGATTGTAGTCCTGTATTCGAGTCTATTTTTTACATCCCCCCGTGTGATCATTTGTGGAAAAATTAATTTTTCCCCAAAAGGATCATAAAAACATAATAAACTTAAAAGATTACAATAGTATGAGGATAAGAGAAAAAAGAATAAAACCAATAATTTCTGAACACATTGACAAAAAGCCGTTAGGGGGCAGTCCCCTTTGGCATAAAAGTATACATACAAATAAATGTTCAATCAACCACACCCAAAGTTCAATTTTGTGCAACTTGTGGTCTGGAGGCTTCTTCATGGTGGCTTCTCCAACAGTTCAGTTCTGGATTCAGAGAGGTAGCATCTTCTTCACCTAAAATTCTTCTCAAAAGGAATTTAAACTTTGCAATTTAAATAATGATATTTTTTACATTCCCCCGTGTTGTGGGTGATTGAAAGATTCAGAATCAGTTAGGGATGCATGGCTGAGGTATGAGGTATATGAATCAATTGGCAAGAGATATTAAAAAGCCATCAGAAAATCCAAAAGAAAAGAAAAATTTCTGGATGAAAATATAGACTATCAAAGTCTTATGTGTAAAAATTCCAAGTAGAAGAAAAATAAATCTATAACAGGTCCTTCAATCAGGGCCCAATCAAAATGATCTAAGTAATGATGCATTTACCCAGTCAGTGCCAGGACTACAGAAAGGTACCACACTATGAGAGGCAGAAAAGGGGACCAGAGTATATAAACCAAGGTTCCGGGAGCCAAGTTTGAGGTACTTGGTAGAATGTGGAACAAGGAAGACCTGCTTTTAACGCATGTTAAACAGCCGCAACCTTGAACCCCAAACACGTTCAAGCCCTCTTTGTCTAGGCTCCAAGTGAAATCAATTTCACCAGGATTGGTTGGTCTCTTTGACCTTATGCTCTATTGGCACTATGCAGTGGCTCTTGTGTGTATCTCTTGTCCTGGAAATCAGACAGAATCATCAAGCAAAGTCCCATAATTTATTTAAATAATTAGTGGAATCATTTTCATAGTCACAAGCTTTTTAGGGCATGCATTAGAAAATGTATCTTAAACTTGTAGCACTGAAAATCAAAAGGTTAAAGAAAATCTTAATACTGGTGACATGTGCTTCAAATATAAAAAGGAAAGAAAAAATAATTAAAAAACTGAAAAAGTATATTGCACATGCAAGAAAAATATAACAATAAAAGAGCTTTAAAAATTCAAAAAGTTAAGAAAATATAAAATGCAAGGCTTTCTCACCAAAAAATGAGATCCATTTCCTCTTTGTATCTGGCCATGATCACTGTGAGTAGAAGGCAAATGAATTGAACAAGGTTAACAATTTTTCATTTTAAAAAATACAGTAGTACAACTATGTAGTTACCAAAATCCCCAAAATTCTCAATAGCCCAATTAATTACAATAGCAAACAAACACACTTTCATATTTCACATAAGTTGCTGTATGACATTTTTAAAACCTATGAATTGATGGACATTTGTCACAATTTTTACAAACAGAGCAATCCTTCAACCTTGGTATTTAAACATATTTTAAAACAAAGTAAAACTCATCTTGGGTTTAGAACATAATCAAGAAATCTATATATCATCCTGGTAGAAGTAAAATAGTGAGCTGAAGAGCATAAATAAAGGGGTGCTCCTTGTTCTTGGAGGCTTTTCCCAAGGGTACAAATGCCCTGAAATTAACTGCCCAACTTCCATTCACATGTGGGAAGGTTGGGGGTTATAAAATGTATTTCACTTCAGCTAATGGGCCTTACCTCGTGGTAGGGGCAGGCAAAAATAACCAGATTGTTAAAAAAAATTCCAAAATCATATTTAAAAACCCTTAAAATCAAATCATTTGAGGTATTTAGCACATTAAATTTTCAAAGGTTGTTAATACAATTATAACCAGTTCTGAAGTCCATCTATCCTCAGCAAAATAGAAAAAAGCTGTTTTTTCATATATGGGCTTATTCACAACAATATTTGTTCAACAGTTATAGGGGAAAAACAACAGAATTTCAAAACTCAGTACATTCAAAATAAATTCAATCAACCTTCAGTTCAAGCAGAATAATATTGAATCCAGTAATATATGAACTTAAAATCACAAAGTTAAACCATAACAAAAAATGCAATAGAATACAGAGATTTTTATAAATCATTGGAGTCTGAAATGCCTTAGAATGTAGCCTTTAGTCTCTTCAAAGTTCCTTGGGGTTTTTTGTTTGTTTATTTTTAATTATCCATTTAAATGTCTATTGTCTGAAGGTAGAGTAGTAAAGGCTAGGCTAAGGGGTTCAAGGGATCCGTCCAGGGCCCCACAGCTGGGAAGCATCGGAGGCCAGATTTTAGCTAGAGACCTCCCGTCTCTGGGCCTGGCTTCCAGTTCGCTGGGCCACCCATTTTCCTCCCCAAAGTTAAAGTTGAATCTTTGGGCTGAGTCTGCTCCCAGACAGGCAGGTAAAATCAATGAAATTGCCAGAAGAGTCAAAAATCCTTTTAAACAGCCCATTGCTATTTAGTTTCTGTTTGAAAAGTCTGTTTCTTCTCTCTAGTCTTTTCTCTCTTTCCCCTCTCTGATCCCGCAGTGGCCAATACCCCCAGCCACGTGGAGGCTTAGCCTAAGGGAAAATTGCCCGGTCTCCTTTCCCTCTGGTCTCTCCCCTCCGCCCACGTGGCCAATACTGTTACCAGCTGGTCGCAATGAGTCCTCAGCAATCTGCTCCGAGGATCTGGGTGATGAGCCGTCTGGGTCGCGCTTGTGGGTCTGGGGCTGGGGTGATGAGCTGTCTGGGTCGGAGGCCAGATGGGTGAGAGACAGACCGCCGGGGTGGGTCGGGCCGGGAGCCGGAGCGCAGCTCGGGCACCAGGTGAGAGGCCAGGAGCAGAAACAGGAGCCGATCAAGATGGTTTTCTAAAGAGTATCTTGGAGAATCGTGGCTTTAAAAAAATTCTCTAGGCTAAAAACATTTTTTTGAGAAGTTCTCATCCAATCTAGTGGTCGCCAAAAACTGTAAAGATTAAAATTTAGGGGAGAGGGGGAGACTGAGGCAGGTAGAAATTAGTTTCTCTCTGCAAGGAATATATAACATGTGCCTAGGCCAGAGGCCTAGACAAAATAACCTCACATCATGGAAGAGACGCCTCTGCTCCAAAAACCGAAGTCCAAAAAAAGCCGAGCCCTTCAAAAGCCTTTGCTTAAATCTCTTCTCGATCTCGGCCCAGGTGAGATTACAAGGCATTCTGGGGAAGTGGAGCAAAGGCTCATGGGGATTGTAGTCCTGTATTCGAGTCTATTTTTTACAATCATAAGAGGAATTATAAGACATATATGGAATATATCGAAAGTAACCTTAGAGGAAAGTCACATTATAAAAAAGGATTGCTGGGATGGGAGTAATATATGAATGCTTTCCCTCCATAGCCTTGGCTCAATACCCCAAGTTAGGCTAGGTTTTCTTTGAAAGTAGTTAGAAAGGAGGCAGCTAGGTAGTGTGGTGGACTGAGAGCCAGGCCCAGAGAAGGGAGGTCCTGAATTCAAATTTTGGCTCCTATGCTTCCTAGCTGTGTTACCTTGCGCAATAACCCCCCATTGCCTAGCCCTTATCACTCTTCTGCCTTGGAACCAATACTCAGTGTTAATTCTGAGACCGAAGGTAAGGTTTCTTTTGGTTTTGTTTTTTTAAAGAAAGGAATTGTCTCATGACTAGCTGCTGACATCATGACATCCCTTCTCAGTTGCCTATGTACAAAACAGCAAGGAGTAGCTCCAGACTCTTTCTGGAAAATGGCTAGAGAGCCACGAGAGGCCACTTGGAAGCCGGGATTTTCTTCTGCTGAATCAGCTGGGGTTGTCCTCATTGCGTATCTTTGTTGAATATTTTTCTCCTTTGGCTGTGTAAATCTCTTCATTAACTGTTGAGTGACCGAGGAGTGTCTCATTTCAGTATTAGACATAAATTATCAAAAGTTTGGCCTGAGTCCAGAACAGTTGCTATCTGTAGTAGAGGACATACCCACCCTAATGATACCATGGATTTCTTGAGGTATCAGAATGTAAACATAAATTCCTGGAATGGTTTGCCCATCTAGCAACGTCCTCTTGCCTAGCTGTACATATGCACATCATGGAAAACAGTTTCCATAATGAGCCTGGGGTTCCAAACCAGGAGGTCTGGGTTCCAGGCCTAACTTTGCTGTTAGTCAATCTATGAAGAAACATTCAGTACGAGCATTTACACGTCAGAAATTGGCAAACGCCACAGATCAAGGCTCGATTTCTTGTTTTGTTGATTGCCTAGACTTGAGAAAGTGATGAAGAAAATGTTAATAATTCAGATTAAATTTTGAAGTATGTCCTGTGTACATTTTTTATTTTTGGAGGGCAGGTTGTTAAACATTTTTTTTCAACCCTTACCTTCCTTCTTAGAATGAATACTGTGTATTGGTTCCAAGGCAGAAGAGTGGTAAGGGCTAGGCAATGGGAGTTAAGTGACTTGCCCAGGGTCACACAGCTGGGAAGTGTCTGAGGCCACATTTGAACCTAGGACCTCCCATCTCTGGGCCTGTCTAAGTAATGAGTTACTGCTCAAGACTTTTAATTCAATAACTTTGTTCATTTTTACTATTCTGGTTTCTCCCTTCTTCAAGGTGTCTTCCCCAAGAATAGCCTGATCTCTCCTCTCTGTACCAAATTCTAGTGGCTCTCTACTGGCCTCTATGATTAAATACATACTCCTCTGGATTGAAGTCCATCGCACCGACTCCAGGCCACCTTTCCAGGCTTAGTGCTCTATAGGTCTCTACGCACACTACAATCCATCACATGGACTACTTGTGATTCGTCCCTCAGAACGTATCATCTGTCTTCGTGCCTTTGTACAGGCTGTTCCAGGACTAGGATGCCCTCTTCTCACCTCTGCTTTTTAGAGCTGCTGCTTTCCTTCAAAGCCCCACTCAGGCAGATGTTACCTCCTATGTGAATCCTTTCCTGATCTACCCGCTGCTCGTGTCCTCCCCCACAAATTACCTTGTGTGTTCTTTCTATGAATTTCATATATGTACACATCGTTCTCTTTGTTTTCCCTCGCCCTGGTAGAGTGCCTGGGACCCATCGTATATATCTGGCAGGTGTGCACCCCCTCTCCAGCCATACCCTCACCCCTGCCCAGCTGCTATGAACTGTTCCATTCCTGTGACTCCTCGGACCCCAGATCCCTTTTCTCAACTCTGTTCTCTTCTATGTATTGCATTCCCCTAGGAGAAGTGTTCCACGAGGTCAAGATGGACTCATTTTTGTATTTGTATTTTTAGCAGCTTGGCACACAGTAGGCACTTAAATGCTCTTTATGTCGATAGTTTGTTGTTCAGTTCTTTCAGTCCTGACCTGTGACCCCTTTGATGGTTTTCTTGGCAAAGATACTGGAGTGGTTGTTCATTTCCTTCTCCAGCTCATTTTGCAAATGAGGAAACTGAGATAATAGGGCTAAGTAACTTAACCAGAATCACACAGCTAAGATACTGGAGTGGTTTGCCATTTCCTTTTCTAGCTCATTCTACAGATGAGGAAACTGAGGCAAACAGGGTGAAGTGACTTGCCCAGGGCCACATAACTGGTGTCTGATGTCAAAGTCACACAGCTAAGATACTGGAGTAGTTCGCCATTTCCTTTTCTAGCTCATTTTACAGATGAGGAAACTGAGGCAAACAGGGTGAAGTGACCTAGGGTCACCCAGCTAGTGAGTATCTGTGGTTGGATTCCAGGTTAGGAAGAGGAGTCTTCCTGATTCCAAGCCCAGTGCTCTCTCCACAAGCAGCCTAGCTGCCCCATGTAGATAATAGTTAACCAATAATTGCATTATTGATTGCTTCTTCTTGTGTTCTTCTTCATCCTCTTCTTCTTTCTCCTCCTCTCCTTCCCCCTGGTTCCGTTTCCCTTCCTTTTTTTATCCTTCTCAGAAGCTCCTGCTGATGAAAACAGATTGATATACGTTCACTTTGCTCCTCAGGGTTCCCTGGCTCAGCCCCAGCCGTGGTGGAAGATCCAGCTGTTCGTTTGGGAGCCGGTGCTTTTTGGGACGTGGGATGGAGTGTTCACATCCTGCATGATCAATATTTTTGGTGTTGTCCTTTTCCTGAGGACCGGCTGGCTGGTGGTGAGTCGTGGGCACCATCTGGGAGCCTCTCTGGGCTCCATTGCTCAAGATCTGCCATGTCCCAAAGCCTGGATTCAGCTTGTGCATAGATCCCTGTGTCACTGTGCTAGTAAGGCCCTGCAGAGCCTGTTCTGCAAGAGCTCTCCATCTTTTCCTGACCAAGCAAGGAGCAGGAAAGCAGCAGTACTACGCTGAACTCCTTCTCGGAGATGAACAAATTCAGCACACTTTCCTTTATGTTGTAATATTCATCTGAACCCCTCTTTAGACCCCAAAATGCAACCTTTTATTTTTTTTTAACCCTTACCTTCCATCTTGGAATCGATACTGTGTATTGGTTCCAAGGCAAAAGAGTTAGACAATGGGGGTCAAGTGACTTGCCCAGGGTCACACAGCTGGGAAGTGTCTGAGGTCAAATTTGAACCCAGGACCTTTCATCTCTAGACCTGGCTCTGTAAAGATTAAAATTTAGGGGGGACTGAGGCAGGTAGAAATTAGTTTTTCGCTGCAAGGAGTATTATATTTTTATGAGGTTTATTGAAGATTAAAATATAAAGAAAACACAAGTAAGAAAAGCACATGTCTAGGCCCAGAGAACCTATTCACGACCACTCACATCTTGCCTGCTAGGTGGAGAGGCGTGTGCTCCGAAGCGGAAGTAGAAAAAGAGATGCAGAGCCTATTCACAACCAGGTTAAATACCCCATCTTGCTCTCTGCCCAGGTGAGGTTTCAGTGAGATTAGAGGACATTCTGGGGAAGTGGAGCAAGGACTTCTGGGGACTGAAATCCTGGATCCAAGTCTCCATTTTTACATTCCCCTGTTTGATCATCATTGGAGAAAGACGTTTCCCCAAAAAGGATCATGAAAACATAATCAACTTAAACATTACAACAATTTGAGGATAAGAGGGCAACCTCCCCCCAAAACCAATAATTGCTGGACACATTGACAAAAAGCCAGTTATGGGGCAGTCCCCTTTGGCATGAAAGTATACATACAAATAAATGTTCAATCAACTACACCCAAAGTTCATTTTTGTGCAGCTTGTGGTCTGGAGGCTTCTTCATGGTGTCTTCTCCAACAGTTCAGTTTCTGGATTCAGAGAGGTAGCATCTTTATTTACCTAAAATTCTTCTCAAAAGGAATTTAAACTTTGCAATTTAAAATAATGGTATTTTTTATATTCCCCTGTTAAGAGGGTGATTGAAAAATACAGGATCACTTAGGGATGCATGGCTGAAGTATGAGGTATATCAATCAATTGGCAAGAGAAATTAAAAAGATATCAGAAAAATCCAAATAAAAAAGAAAAATTTCTGGATGAAAATATAGACTATCAAAGTCATATGTGTAAAAATTCCAAGTAAAAAGAAAAATAAATCTATAACAGGTCCTTGAATCAGGGCCCAATTAAAATGATCTAAGCAATGATGCATTTACCCAGTCAGTAGCCAGGACTACTGGAAGTTACCACACTATGAAAGACAGAAAAGGGGACCAGATTATATGAGCCAAGGTTTCGGGGATACTCATCTGTGAGTATTTTCAGAGTGAGTGCGGACACAAGGAAAGCCTATGTTGTAACAAAATGTTAAACACAGTAACCTCGAGTCTTCACAGTAGGTTCAAGACCTTTGTTTTGGCCCAGAAGTGTATCAATCCATCCTGGATTGGCATTTCTTTGGCTCTGTGCAATGGCTCGTGTGTGTATATCTTGTCCTGGAATCAAACAGAATCATTAAGCAAAGTCCTATAATTAAAAAAAAATAATTAGTGGCATCATTTTTATAGTCTCTAGCTTTTGGGGTATGCATTAGCAAATGTATCTTAAATTTATAGTACTAAAAAGTCAAAAAGTTAAAGAAAATCTTAATGTTGGTGACATGTGCTTCAAATATAAAAAGGAGAGAAAAAATAAAAAATACCTGAAATAGTATATTGCACTTGCAAGAAAATATAATAATAAAAGTCTTTAAAAATTTAAAAATATAGCTTATAATCATTGACACTGTGTCAGCTAAGAAAATATAGAATACAAGCTTTCTCACCAAAAATGAGATCCATTTCCCTTTCATCTGACCATGATCCACTGTGAGTGAAAACCAATACATTGAACAAGGTAACAATTTTAATTTTTAAAAAACAGTAGTACAAATAAGTAGTTATCAATATCCCCAAAATTCTCAATAGCCCAATTAATTACAATAGCAAACAAACACACTATCATATTTCACATAAGTTGCTGTATGGCATTTTTTTAAAAAGCCTATGAATTGATGGATATTTGTCACATTTTTTACAAACGTAGCAATCTTCCAACCTTGGTAATAAACATATTTTTAAACAAAGTAAAATTCATCTTGGGTTAAGAACATAATCAAGAAATCTATATATCATTCTGGTGGAAGTTAAGTAGTGAGCTGAAGAGTATAAATGAGAGGTGCTCCTTTTTTGGAGGCTTTTTTAGGGGTACAAATGTCCTGAGATTAATTGGCCCAGCTTCCATTCACATATTTAGAAATGCAGGAAGGTTGGGGGTTATGAAATGTATTTCACTTCAGCTATGGGCCTTACCTCGTGGTAGGGGCAGGCAAAAATGACCAGAGATTGTTAAAAAAAAATTCCAAAAATCATGTTTAAAAAACCCTTAAAATCAATTTGAGATATTTAGCACATTAAATTTTCCAAAGGTTGTTACAGCAACTGTAACCAGTTCTGATAAAGTCCATCTATCCTCTATGTGACAATTTACAAAGGCAAAAATAGAAAGGCTGTTTTTTCATAGGCTTAATTACAATGATCTCAATATGGTTATAAGGAAAAGCAACAGAATTTTAAAACTCAGTACATTAAAATAACAGTATAACAGTATAATATTTAATCCAGTAATATGTGAACTTAAAATCACAAATTTAAACCTTAAACAAAACAAACAGTAAAATGCAATAGAATACAGAGATTTGTATAAACCATTGGAGTCTGAAATGCCTTAGAATATAGCCTTTAGTCTCTTTAAAGTTCTTTGGGTTTTTTTATTTTGTTTTGTTTTTAATTATCCATTTAGATGCCTATTGTCGGAAGGCAGATTGATAAGGGGTAAGCAATGAGGTCCAAGCTATCTTCTCAGGGCCACACGGCCATGAAGTGTCTCAGGCCAGACTTTAACTGAGAACCTCCCATCTCTAGGCCTGGCTCTCAGTTCACTGAGCCACAGAGTTTTTTCCCCAAAGTTAGCTAAAAGGTTGTACAGAGCTGAATATTTTCCCTAACATGCAAGTGAAGTCAATAAAAGGATCAATGCAATTAAAAGATATCCTTGTAAAATAGCCATGCTTTTAAGTTCCTGCTTGAAAAAACTTTTCTTCTTTCCCTCTTGTCTCTCTCCCTCCTATGCTCCAATCCGCCCACGTGGAGCCAATACCCCCGTTTGTTACCAGTTGGTAGAAATGAGTCTTGAGTGATAAGCAGATCTGCTCCAAGGCTAGAGTTTGTTGGGCAGGCAGGTCACCAGGTGATTGCAATCTAGGTTGAATCAGGTAGGCCAGGTGAGCGAGAGAGAACACCAGAGTGGGCAGGGCTGGGACAGGAACGCAGACAAGCAGCAGGGCCAGGAGCCAGAGCAGGGCCAAGATGAATCAAAAGGCTAAAAAGGCTTAGAGAAACGCGACTTAGAAATCATTATCTAGGCTACCTTTTTTAAAAAATTGAGAGTCTTTTGTCCCATTAGGTCACCAACTGTAAAGATTAAAATTTAGGGGGGACTGAGGCAGGTAGAAATTAGTTTCTCTCTGCAAGGAGTATTATATTTTTATTAAGTTTATTGATTAAAATATAAAGAAAACACAAGTAAGAAAAGCACATGTCTAGGCCCAGAGAGCCTATTCACAACCACTCACATCTTGCCTGCTAGGTGGAGAGCCGCATGTGCTCCGAAGTGGAAGTAGAAAAAGAGACGCAGAACCTATTCACAACCAGGTTAAATACCCCATCTTGCTCTTGGCCCAGGTGAAGTTTCAGTGAGATTAGAGGGCATTCTGGAGAAGTGGAGCAAGGACTTCTGGGGATTGAAGTCCTGGATCCAAGTCTCCATTTTTAAAGCTCTCAATCCATTGAGCTACCCAGCTTCCCCACCCTCCCCGTTTCCTTGTTTTAAATGAGGGGACCCGACTCACTGACCTAAGTTCACTTCCAACTCTAAACCCATGAACTGATGAACTGTTTTATAGTTGCAGAAACCAAACTAAAGAAACTGAGCATACAGAGAATAAGCTAAAAATAATAATAATAAGATAATAAGTATTATTATGCTCAAGGTCATACAGAGAGCACATTTTTATTATCATTCCTATTTTATAGATGAAAAAATTGAGGCCCAAAGAGATTCATGAATTGACTTACAGTTATAAGCAGTAAAGAAGGCAGCACAAAAGCCCATTTTCCTGACTTTTATTCCTCTTTCCACTCTGACTTGGAGCTCTTCAGAATCCTTCTGATCCATAAATGAGGAGAGCCAAGGCCCCTGGTTTAGACCTGGAAGGGCCTTCATGGATTATCTCATCCAGTCAGGAATTCCCACATCATGTAGATAGTAAGTAATGGAGTCAGCAGTCCAGTCCAGGTCTCTCCACTGCCACTCCACCATAGGGAGCAGCTTATCACACAGGGATACAGTGGAGGTGAGGTGGGCTGGGCATGAGAGAGGAAAGCATTTATTCCATGATTGAACTGCCCACGAGAATGCTGGGGGTCTGAGAGGGGACCTCCACTGGCTGTTCCAGTGCACGTTGCGTAGTTTTTTCAGTTGTTCTCTTTTATGACCCCATATCAAGTGTAATTGGCAGAGATCCTGGAGTAGTTTGCCATTCCCTTTTCCAACTGATTTTACAGATTGAGGCAAATAGGGATAAGTGACTTGCCTAGGGTCATACAGCTAGGAAGTATCTGAGGCCAGATTTGAACTTGAGCCTTCCTGACTCTAGTTTTGGCACTCCATCTACTGTGCCACCTAGCTGTCTGACCACTGCATAGACAAGGAAGTAGAAGGGAAATGGTACCCTGTAGGCTAGCATCTATAGGAACAGGAATGGGAGAGGCTTTGTCATTCCTAATTCTCATCTTGTTGCTCCCTTGTAGGGGAACACCGGAGTGGTCATGGGCATGATCTTGGTCTCCTTTGTCATCCTCGTTGCCCTGGTGACTGTCCTGTCTGGCATCGGCGTTGGGGAACGATGCAGCGTTGGGAGTGGCGGTGTCTACTCCATGATTTCTTCTGTCCTAGGTGGGCGGCTCGGAGGCACTTTTGGCCTGCTCTATGTGTTTGGGCAGGTAAGCATCTGTTGCCCTGGTTCCCTCGGGCTCAGCAGGGGCTGGGCTTCTTTTTGTAACAGGTGGATAACATAAGTTCTTAGAACCATGTTCCCAGGGTCTTGTGAGAATTAAAACTAAAATACAATCACTCAAGTATTACATTTATAAGATTTATTAAAATAAAAACTAAAGTTAAAAAGGAACTAATTCAAGCTAGAATCTCGAGAAAGAGGGAGGAGTCACAGAAAGTTATATACAAATAAGGTAGACACATGTAAATGAAGGGAAAAGGATGCTGGGAAATACAAAAGGAATTCTGGGGAAGGTAGTTCTGGAGTTCAAGATTTTCCAACTATACAGTCTCTGGGACATATAGCCCAGGATACTTTGCAGGTGGCAACTGCATGCCCTTCTTTGGCTTGTCTTGGGCTTGAGGTAGGATGGTCACTTGCAAAGAATATTGTACAATGGAAAAAGAACTGACCTTCAAGTCAGAGGACCTAGCTTTGAATCCTAGCTCTAGCACAGGCAATGTCAGCAAACTTGGAACCCATTTCACTTTTTGGAACCCATGTCTTTTTAAAAATTCAATTTCATTTTATTTTCCATTCAGAATTCTCTCTCTCTCCTATTTCTCCCTCCCTTCTTTTGTTGAGTAGCCAAGAAAAATGGAACTGCATAGTAAAGCAAAATAAATTCCCACATAAAAAAAAGGAGGAAGGAAAATGAAGAAAATATTCTTTACTCTGTACTCTGAATTCATTGTTTATTCTGTTTGGAGATAGATTGCATGTTTCATCATGAATTCTTTGGAATTGTGGTTGTCTTGAGTTGATCAGAGTTCCTAAGTGTTTACAAGTTGTTTGTCTTTACAATATTGTTGTCATTGTTTAAATTGTTCTGCCTCTGCTGGTTTCACTTTTTTATCTGTTCATACAAATCTTCCCAGGTTTCTCTGAAACCATCCCCTTCATCATTTCTTACAGCATGATTGTACTCTGTCACCTTCATTTACCATAACTTCTTCAGTCATTCTTTTCTCGATAGGTATCCCTGATTCTTTGCCACTCCAAAAAGAATTAGTACTATACATACTTTTTTTCCTTGGACCATTTCATCATATTTAAAATGAGAAATTTGCACTAAATTACTTCTGAGGTCTCTTCTAACTATAAACTTCTGGATTTGTGTTCCTATGACTATTTCCATTTTATATCTTTGTATATATATATAAACACATATGTAATATGTATGTGTACATGTATTTTAATATATGTGTTTGCACCTCCATACACATAATAGAAGTAGTCCATTATAATGAATAGTTGCCGGCCTCAGAGTCAGGAAGACCTGTGTTCAGGATGCAGTCTTTGCCGCATACCAAGTGTATGACCTGGGCAAGAGACTTCAACTCTCAGTGCCCCGGCGACTCTGAGTTTCAGGAAAGGTCCTGACCTGCACAGCTAGAGGAAGTTCCTGGGTGGGTGGGGAGAAAGCATCTCTATCCTGCAAAAACCATATGTCTGGTAAAAAGAAATCCCACAAAAAACACAACACTGCCCCATCCACCATCATTTCCTAATAATGTCATTAAATCCAATTCCCACCTAATGTTGAAATACTGATACGATCTTTTGATCCAGTAATATCACTCCTATGTCTGTATCCCAAAGAGATAAAAAAATGGGAAAGGACTGGTTTGTACAAAAATACTTATGGCTGCTCTTTTTGTTGTGTCAAAGAATGGGAAACTAAAAGGATGTCCCTCGATTGGGGAATGGCTGAACAAATTGTGGTATATGATGGTGATGGAATACTATTGTGCTCTAAAGAATGATGAATCAATGGATTTCTATAAGAACCGGGAAGACCTCCATGAACTGATGTGGAATGAAATGAGCAGAACCAGGAGGACGTTGTCCACAGTAACAGCAATACTGTGGAACGATCAACTGTGATAGACTGAGCTACTCTCAGCAATCCAGGACAATTCTGAGGGATTTATTACAAGGAATGCTCTCCACCTCCAGAGAAAGAAGTGTGGGAGTAGAAATGCAGAAGAAACCATATGATTTATCTCTTGTTTATTTGGATATATGTTTTGGGATTTTAGTTTTATAAGATTTTTCACTTATTTATGAAAATGAATAATATAGAAATATGTTTTGTATGATATTACATGTATAACTCATATTGAATTGTTTACTATCTCCAGGAGAGGAGAGGGAAAAAGGGAGGGAGACAAAAGGATCATATAACTTTAGAAAAGTTATGTAGAAATTTGTTATTAAAATAAAAAAATAAAAAAAAATGAAGCACTGATATGTAGCTTTGTTTTGCTGAGTGTCTATTTTCAACTTTGATCATCTTCTTTGGTACTGCTGGTCCCTTCAATTTCATCCAGCCTAGTAATTACTTTTTTTAAAGCCCTTACCTTCCATCTTAGAATTAATACTGTGTATTGGTTTCAAGGCAGAAGAGTGGTAAGGGCTAGGCAATGGGAGTTAAGTGACTTGCCCAGGGTCACACAGCTAGGAAGTGTCTGAGGTCACATTTGAACCCAGGATCTTCCCTTAGAGTTAGTTCTCAATCCACTGAGCCACCTAGCAGTCAGAACCAAATTAAAAAAAAAAGTTTTATTGATATATTTTGTTTTTAGTGTCATCATTTTCAGATGTACCACTTAATTTTTCTCACCCTCCTAGTGAGAAACAAAGTCAACTATCATTTATTATCTATCCGCTATGTATCAGGCACTGTGTGAAGCCCTAAGAATATAAAGAAAAATATATAAAGAAAGACAAGAGACAGTTCCTGTTCTCAAGGAGCTTGCAACAAGGAACATGCAAACTATGTGGAAACAAGCTATATACAGGAAAAATTGCAGCTAACCTCAGAGGGGAACTACTACTATTAAGAGAGATCATCTGGAGAAGGTAGGATTTTAGCTGGAATTTAGCTAAGAAAACCTAGAGGCAGGACTGAGGTTTGAGAGACATTTATGCATGAGGGACAGCCAAAGGAAATCCCTAGAGTTGGATGGATGGAGTGTCTGGTGCAGTGGACAGCAAGGAGGTCAGTTATTGGATTGCAGAATAAGTGGAGTAATGTGTAGAAAGACTGGAAAGGGAAGGAGATACACGTTATGAAGGGCATTAAACTCCCAAACAAAGGAATTTCTGTTTGATCTAAGAGGTGATAATGAGCCACTGCAGTTTACTGAATAAGTGAATGATGATATCAGTTGTCTAATTCAGGAGGATCAATTTGGTGGCCATGAAGAGGATGGCTTGGAGTGGGGAAGATACTTCAAAGGGGCAGATCAGTACATAGTATTGGTTCCAAGATGGAAGGTAAGGGTTTAAAAAAAAGAAGCTTGTGGGGGCAGCTGGGCTCTTGAAATAATACAGATGTGAGGTGAGGAAAGCATGCACCAAGATGTTGACTATACGAATGGAGAGAAAATCAGTATAGCAAAACCAAATGATTTAAGAATCCCGTCTGATTGTGGATATGCATCTTTACAGACTCTCCAAGGAAAAGGGGGAGCTGTTTTTTCTTTATTTGTCATTGAATTATGCAATGTTGTTTTGTTTTAGTAGCCTTTTCATTTATATTATTCAATCCTTGTATATGTCATTTTCCTCGCCATGCTTGCTTCATTTTGCATCAGTCCTGATCATTCTTCCCATATTTTTCTGAATTAATATGCTTGTCATTTCTTATGGCACAATAATATTCGACCACATTCATATGCCACAATTTGGTTGTCTATTCTCCAATCAGTGGGTAGTTATCCTGTTGCCTTTTTCACCCCTGACATGTAATTTTCCTGGGCACAGCTGCAGTGTTGCCATTTTTTCCCCAGAGAGTGATAGGGAGCAGCTTCCTGCATCTTAAGACATTATTCTCTACCCTAGAATTCCATGAAATAACCAGGGAAACCCCAAACTTGGCTTCTGGGGCCTATTTTACAATGTGGAGAGAGAGCACAAATGGCTCTCTAATATGGACCACTGTCCCCCAAATTCTAAACCACGAGACAGGACATTCCCATCTCCACCCCAATGGATGAAAGGCTCTTTGATAGTAGGCAAATGAATGGGAAATACTGATTCCTAGTTAGCTGAAACACAAAGATGCTGCCTGAACTCTAAAGAGACAAAATGTGGCCATTGAGTACCTAGCTCCCTGCGCGATGAAAAAGCCCTTTATGATAGTATGTGGGGAGACAGGGTTCAAAAAACAATTTAAAGCCAAGACTAAGAGGGCATGACTGCCTCATAGTGTAGCTTGCTTTTTGTTGTTGTTGTTTTTTTTGCTGAATATTTCAGTGTAAGGCATTAATATTACATTAGGAGAGAACTCTAAAGGAATAGGTGTGTGTGTGTATGGGTGACAGACAGATGGACAGCACTTGCTTTTCCCAGAGAAAAATCTTTTGGGGATAATGTGTTTGAGATGGCAATAATCATGAGAACCGCTTTATTGCCAGAGTGGAGATTTGTAGTGATTTTCTGTTTCATTACTATTCTTCAACTAGGCAGGCTGCGAGTTGGGCATAAAAAGTCATCATTTTTCTCTCCTTTTCCCAGAGGAGGAAATAGACCAATCCCTAAAAATAAGCATCATTGGCAGGAACCTGGGAAAGGTTCGAAGCCTTAGTGAATCTTCCCAGTTCAGCAGAGCCACCTCTAGGTGTAGAGGGCCCCAAGGACAAAGAGAAGAAACTACACACCAAAATTACCCACAAGAGAGGGAAGCAAAACCCCAAACTACTAGAAAACGGAGAGATGGTGGTACATGTAGAAGTGGAAATGTTTCTACATGGATAATAAGAGTAAAATTAAAAGCACATTTTCTTTTTAAAACTTAATTTAAATTTTTAAGCATTTATTTTCTCCCTCTTCTGAACCTCACTAGAATCAATTACCAAATGGAGTCAGAATCCATTTGATTTTTCTTAGGATTTATTTTTCCTTCTCCATTAAAACATAGTATTAGTAAATGAGTTAATAATAATAATGGTTAGCATTAGCTATACCAATAAGCTCTGAAAAAGACATTGAAGGAATTAGATTAGACAATGAGGAAACAAAGTTATCACTATTTGCAGATGATATGATATACCCAGAGAAACATAGAGCATCAATCAAAAAACTAAGAGAAATAATGAACAACTTAACAAAGTCACAGGATACAAAATAAACTCACATAAGCCATCAGCATTTCTGTTGACCATCAATAAGGTCCAACAGCAAGAGATAGAAAAACAAGTGCCATTCAAGAGAATTCTAGACAATATAAAATTCCCACCAAAACAAACCCAGCCATTATGTGAACACAATTGCAAAACACTCATCACACAAACAAAATCAGACCTAAACAATTAGGAAAACATTCATTGCTGATGGATAGACCAAGCCAACATAATAAAAATGAATCTTACCTAAATTGGTTTACCTATTCAGTGCTGCACTAATCAAACTATCCAAAAATTATTTCAGAGAGCTATAGTATGGAGAGACAGAGACAGGTGCGTGTGTGAGTGTGTGTGTGCACGCTGTGCTCCATTCATGGGCAGTCAGGTGTCTAGTGTCGAGAGCTCAGTGTAAGTGTTCCTGCCTTAGGACTCAGAGTTCTCTCTACTTCCCCGCCACTCCCAAATCCCATTGACAATGGGTTTTCCTCACACAACCTTCACATGAATTTCTTGAATTTCTAATACAATTTAGTGTTATTTTGTATTTTATTTATTTGTTTATACTTTGCTTATGTTTATTTAGCTACTGGATGATATAGTAGTTACAATTTTTCAGGTTTTTATGGTGTGCAAAGTTTTTAAAATGTTATCTTGCCTGATCTTCACAACGGTCCTTTGAAGCTGGTGCTTGCTATTATCATCATTTTAGTTGGGGAAACTGAGGCTGAGAGGTTGAATAATTTCCCTAGGATCATACTGATATTAAATGTTTGAGGTAGGATTTGTTTTCTGAAATTAAATTTTATTTTTTCAATGAACAAGCAGTTTTATTCTCTGCCTCTTTCTATCTCTCTCTTTTCCTTCTTCTCTCCCAACCCCTGTCACATACACACACGGAGACAGACAGACACACACCTTCTCTCTCATCTATCTCCCTAAGCCCACTGGAAAAACAGAAACAAAATCCTTACAAATACGCATAGACAGCCAAAACATTTGTTGTTTTATTATTATATTATATTACATTACATTACATTATATTATATATCATATAATATAATTTGTTATATAAATTTATTTTATTATATTCATTTTGTATATATTCTTTATGATATACATTTGTTGTTTTATTATTATATTACATTATATTATATAATTTGTTATATAAATTTATTTTATTATATTCATTTTGTCTACATTCTTTATCATATACATTTGTGTTTTATTATTATATTATTACATTATTACATTATACAATTTGATATCTAAGTTTATTTGATTAAATCATTTTGTCTATATTCTTTATCATACACATTTGCTGTTTTATTATTATATTACACCATTATATTATACAATTTGTTACATACACTTACTTTATGATATGCACTCATCTGCACTCTGCCGCTCTTTGGGCGCCCTCTCGGGTTCCAGGAGAGCTGCGGGAGCCCGTCGGTGCGGGTGACCTTGTCCTCCTCCTCTGCTCTGACACCCGACTCCAGCGGCGGCCTCGTGGGCGCCCCGGCCCGGCAGCTGTGTCTGGAGTGGCACTGCCCCTCCCGGAGCCCTGGCCGCACGGAGCGGGCGCTGCTGACTGGGACCCCTCTTCAGTGTGTTGCAGGCGCCATGTACATCACGGGCTTTGCGGAATCCATGGCGGCCGTGCTGGGCCTCAGGACCATCTGGGCGGTGCGAGGCATTTCCCTGGCGGTGCTGGCGGGGCTGCTGGGCATCAACCTTGCTGGCGTGAAATGGATAGTGCGCCTGCAGCTGCTGCTGCTCTTCCTGCTGGCCGTGTCCACGCTGGACTTCGTGGCGGGCTCGTTCACACACCTGGACCCAGGTAAGCGCCTCGCGATGGAGGCTGAGCGAGCCCTCGTCCTCGGTGAGCCAGTTGTGCTTCCTGAGGCCGAGTGGGCTCCGAGCTGACTGTGGCCGGGTCCGTTGGGGTGTGTAACGAAGGGGAGTCCGGCTACTTTGCCTGAAAGAATGTGGCCTGTGCAAGGTGAGCGGTACTATTTTGTGATCTCATGCTCTGAACGTCCAGACTTTGCCCAGGCAGGATTACTTGAGACAGCAGGTAGCGGACTTTTCCGATGACTTTGTGTGCTTTTAAAAACCTCCTTATTAAAAAAGCCAACTTTAAATCTTAAAGAAGAAAGTAGGTAGTTCTCAAAAGCAATATTTTAGGGGCTAGCTAGGTGGTTCGATAGATCAAGAGCCAGGCTTAGAGATGGGAGGTCCCGGGTTCAAATTTGGCCTCAGACCCTTCCTAGCTGTGTGACCCTGGGCAAGTCACTCATCTAGCCCTTACTGCTTTTCTGCCTTGGAATCAATATAAAAAAAAAGGAGAATGAATACTGTGTATTGGTTCTAAAGCAGAAGAGTGGTAAGGGCTAGGCAATGGAAGTTAAGTGACTTCTCTGCCTTGGGACCAATATACTGTATTGATTTGAAGACAAAAGGTACGGGTTAAAAAAAAAAAGCAATATCTTAAAAAAACACCTAGATACAGTTTGGTGTCTTTTATTTTACTCTGCACTGGCTAGTCGTGATCAGTTCTTACTCTAGCATGGATTTTCTTTCTAGATCTTTCTAGAATCTTCTCTCTTTTCACCTTGAATCTTTATTTGTTATTGTTCCATTGTTTCAATCATGTCTGGCTTTTTGTGACCCCATTTGGAGTTTTTGTTGTTGTGGTTTTGGCAAAAATACTGGAATAGTTTGCCATGTCTTTCTCCAGCTCATTCTATAGATGAGGCAAACAGGGATAAGTGACTTGCCCAGGGTCACACAGCTAGTGAGTATCTGCAGCCATATTTACCTCATGAAGGTGAGTCTTCCAGAGTCCATGCCCAGCACTCTATCCACTGTGCCACCTAGCTAACCTTGCATCTTTATACTTCAAGTTACAGACAATTCAGAGGTGGGCCAGGTGAGTCCTGCTTTCAGCTCGAGTGCTTCAGGGCTGCAGATCCTTTGGGGATCAAAAAGCCTTGCCTTCCTTCTTTTCCAATGGGCAGAAGTGCCCCGGACCGTGGCACATTAGGGTGCCCACTGGAGGCTCCATAGTTGGGAAGACCCGCCCTTCACGAAGTCTCCATGCCGTACTTCTGCGCTTTCTCTTCATTAGATCTCATACTTCTTCCAAGCCTTCTGCCCAGTATGGTTTGTTCGGAGCTCTACGCTTTGGGAGAGAAAGAAATGTGCTCATTTATTAATTAAAACACAGACTACTAGTTTCCCTTTCCAAATGCCATTCTCTCCTGCTCGTACTTGTAATGATTAGCACATGTAGAGCACTTTGAAGGTTGTCAAGCACCTTGCACATGTTCTCTCATTTGATTTAATCTTCCTAACAACTCTATGAGATAGATAGAATTATTGCCTCCATTTTACAGGTGAGGAAACTGAGGCTGAAAGAGGGTAAGTGATTTGCCCAGTGTCCTACAGTTGCTAAGTATCTGAGGCAGAGTTTGAACTCACGTTCTTCCTGAGTTCAAGGATAGCATGCTGTCCATTAGACCATTTATCTCCCTCCATCCCTTTTCTTTCTTTTTTTTTAAAATATATTTTATTTGATCATTTCCAAGCATTATTCGTTAAAGACATAGATCATTTTCTTTTCCTCCCCCCCCAACCCCCCATAGCCGACGCGTAAGTCCACTGGGCATTAGATGTTTTCTTGATTTGAACCCATTGCTTTGTTGATAGTATTTGCACTAGAGTGTTCATTTAAAGTCTATCCTCTGTCATGTCCCCTCAACCTCTGTATTCAGGCAGTTGCTTTTTCTCGGCGTTTCCACTCCCATAGTTTATCCTTTCCTTATGAATGGTGTTTTTTTTCTCCTGGATCCCCGAAAGTTGTTCAGGGACATTACACCGCCACTAATGGAGAAGTCCATTACGTTCGATTATACCACAGTGTATTAGTCTCTGTGTACAATGTTCTCCTGGTTCTGCTCCTCTCGCTCTGCATCACTTCCTGGAGGTCGTTCCAGTCTCCATGGAATTCCTCCACTTTATTATTCCTTTTAGCACAATAGTATTCCATCACCAACATGTACCACAGTTTGTTCAGCCATTCCCCAATTGATGGGCATCCCCTCATTTTCCAGTTTTGGGCCACCACAAAGAGCGCAGCTATGAATATTTTTGTACAAGTCTTTGTGTCCATTATCTCTTTGGGGTACAGACCCAGCAGTGCTATGGCTGGGTCAAAGGGTAGATATTCTTTTGTCGCCCTTTGGGCATAGTTCCAAATTGCCCTCCAGAATGGTTGGATCAGTTCACAGCTCCACCAGCAATGAATTAATGTCCCCACTTTGCTACATCCCCTCCAGCATTCATTACTTTCCTTTGCTGTCATGTTAGCCAATCTGCCAGGTGTGAGGTGATACCTCAGAGTTGTTTTGATTTGCATCTCTCTGATTATAAGAGATGTAGAACACTTCTTCATGTGCTTGTTAATAGTTTTGATTTCTTTATCTGAGAACTGCCTATCCATTTCCCTTGCCCATTTATCAATTGGAGAATGGCTTGATTTTTTGTACAATTGATTTAGCTCATTATAAATATGAGTAATTAAACCTTTGTCAGAGGTTTCTATGAAGATTTTTTCCCAATTTGTTGTTTCCCTTCTGATTTTAGTTATATTGGTTTTGTTTGTACAAAAGCTTTTTAGTTTGATGTAGTCAAAATTATTTATTTTACATTTTGTGATTCTTTCTATATCTTGCTTGGTTTTAAAGCCTTTCCCCTCCCAAAGGTCTGACATGTATACTATTCTGTGTTTACCCAATTTACTTATGGTTTCCTTCTTTATGTTTAAGTCACTCACCCATTTTGAATTTATCTTGGTGTAGGGTGTGAGGTGTTGATCTATTCCTAGTCTCTCCCACACTGTCTTCCAATTTTCCCAGCAGTTTTTATCGAATAGTGGATTTTTGTCCCAAAAGCTGGGATCTTTGGGTTTATTGTATACTGTCTTGCTGAGGTCGCTTGCCCCAAGTGTATTCCACTGATCTTCCTTTCTGTTTCTTAGCCAGTACCAAATTGTTTTGATGACTGCTGCTTTGTAATATAGTTTGAGGTCTGGGACTGCAAGGCCCCCATCATATGTGTTTTTTTTCATTATTTCCCTGGATATCCTTGATCTTTTGTTCTTCCAAATGAACTTTGTTATGGTTTTTTCTAAATCGGTGAAGAAGTATTTTGGTAGTTCAATGGGTATGGCACTAAATAGATAAATAAGTTTGGGTAGGATGGTCATTTTTATTATATTGGCTCGTCCTATCCATGAGCAGTTAATGTTTTTCCAATTGTTCAAGTCTAGTTTTAGTTGTGTGGCGAGTGTTTTGTAGTTGTGTTCATATAGTTCCTGTGTTTGTCTTGGGAGATAGATTCCTAGGTATTTTATTTTGTCTAAGGTGATTTTGAATGGGATTTCTCTTTCTAGTTCTTGCTGCTGAGCTGTGTTGGAGATATATAGAAATGCTGATGACTTATGTGGGTTTATTTTGTATCCTGCAACTTTGCTAAAGTTGTTGATTATTTCAATTAGCTTTTTGGTTGAATCTCTAGGATTCTTTAAGTAGACCATCATGTCATCCGCAAAGAGTGATAACTTGGTCTCCTCCTTGCCTATTCTGATGCCTTCAATTTCTTTATCTTCTCTAATTGCTACTGCTAGTGTTTCTAGTACAATGTCAAATAGTAGAGGTGATAATGGGCATCCTTGTTTCACTCCTGATCTTATTGGGAATGCATCTAGTTTATCCCCATTGCAGATGATATTAGCTGTTGGTTTTAGATATATACTGTTTATTATTTTTAGGAATGACCCTTCTATTCCTATGCTTTCTAGTGTTTTTAATAGGAATGGGTGTTGTATTTTATCAAAGGCTTTTTCTGCATCTATTGAGATAATCATGTGGTTCTTGCTAGTTTGCTTGTTGATGTGGTCAATTATGTGGATGGTTTTCCTAATGTTGAACCAGCCCTGCATCCCTGGTATGAATCCTACTTGATCATGGTGAATGATCCTTCTGATCACTTGCTGGAGTCTTTTTGCTAGTATCCTATTTAAAATTTTTGCATCTATATTCATTAGGGAGATTGGTCTATAGTTTTCTTTCTCTGTTTTTGACCTGCCTGGTTTTGGAATCAGTACCATGTTTGTGTCGTAAAAGGAGTTTGGTAGAACTCCCTCTTTGCTTATTATGTCAAATAGTTTGTATAGTATTGGGGTTAACTGTTCTCTGAATGTTTGATAGAATTCACAGGTGAATCCATCAGGCCCTGGGGATTTTTTCTTAGGAAGTTCTTTGATGGCTTGATGGATTTCAATTTCTGATATGGGATTATTTAAGAATTCTATTTCCTCTTCTGTTAGTCTAGGCAGTTTGTATTTTTGTATATATTCATCCATTTCTCCTAAATTGGTGTATTTATTGCCATATAATTGGGCAAAGTAATTTCTAATGATTGCCTTAATTTCCTCCTCATTGGAGGTGCTGTCCCCCTTTTCATCTTTAATGCTGTGAATTTGCTTTTCTTCCTTCCTTTTTTTAATTAGATTGACCAGTACTTTGTCTATTTTGTTTGTTTTTTCAAAGTACCAGCTTCTTGTCTTATTTATTAAATCAATAGTTCTATCACTTTCGATTTTATTAATTTCTCCCTTAATTTTTAGGATTTCTAATTTGGTTTTCTGCTGGGGGTTTTTAATTTGATCGCTTTCGAGTTTTTTCAATTGCATTTCCAATTGATTGATCTCTGCTCTCCCTTGTTTGTTAATATGAGCTTTCAGGGATATGAATTTGCCTCTGATTACCGCTTTGGCTGCATCCCAAAAGGTTTGAAAGGATGTTTCGCCATTGTCATTTTCCTTGATGAAATTATTAATTGTTTCTATGATTTCTTCTTTAGCTAAACGGTTTTGGAGTATCATATTGTTTAATTTCCAATTGGTTTTAGATTTGGTTTTCCATGTACCATTACTAATCATTATTTTTATTGCCTTGTGATCTGAGAAGGCTGCATTCATTATTTCTGCTTTTTTGCATTTGTGTGCTATGTTTCTGTGACCTAATGTATGGTCAATTTTTGTGAATGTGCCATGTGGTGCTGAGAAGAAGGTGTATTCCTTTTTATCCCTATTTATTTTTCTCCATATGTCTATTAATTCTAATTTTTCTAAGATTTCATTCACTTCTTTTACCTCTTTCTTATTTATTTTTTGATTTGATTTATCTAAATTTGATAATGGTTGGTTTAAGTCTCCCACTAGTATGGTTTTATTGTCTATTTCTTCCTTCAATTCTCCTAGTTTCTCCATTAGAAATTTGGGTGCTATATTATTTGGTGCATACATGTTGATTAATGATATTTCCTCATTGTCTAGAGTCCCTTTTAACAAAATATAATTACCTTCCCTATCCCTTTTGATCAGGTCTATTTTTGCATTGGCTTTATCAGATATCATGATTACCACTCCTGCCTTCTTTCTATCAGTTGAGGCCCAGAAGGTCTTACTCCATCCTTTAATTCTGACCTTGTGGGTGTCAACCCGCCTCATGTGTGTTTCTTGAAGACAACATATGGTAGGGTTTTGGATTCTAATCCATTCTGCTATTCGTCTACGTTTTATGGGTGAGTTCATCCCATTCACGTTCAAAGTTATGATTGTCATTTGTGGACTCCCTGGCATTTTGATTGCCTTCCCTAATTCTAACCTTTTCTTCTTCGGCTCTACCTTTTAGTCCAGTGATTTACTTTGAATCAGTGCCCCTTGTCCCCTCCCTTGATGTTTCCCTTTTTAGTCCCTCCCTTTTTCTTCCCTCCCCCTCCCCCCTCTCTTTCCCTCCCTTTTTGTTCTCCCTCTCCCCCTCCCCCCCTTGGTTTTCCCTTCTCCTTACCCTTGTTGGGTAAGATAGAATTCAAGATCCCAATGGATCTGGATGTTTTTCCCTCTCAGAGTTGATTTCCCTGAGATTGAGGTTTAAGTAACCCCCCCCCCTCCTCTTCCTCTCCTTCTTATAGGAGTTTTCTTCCCCTCCCCTTCCCCTGTGAATCTTTGTGTGAGAACCATTATTCTATTTGGTCTTTCTTTACCCCCTATTTATACATTACATTTTCCCCACATATTAGTATACATAGGTTGATATAAATGTAGTCCTTATAGAAGAGAGTTTGAGTAAAAGAAGATAACATTTTTCCCCCTTTCCTTAATATTTACCTTTTCAGGTATTCCTTGCTCTTTGATTTTCGGTATCAAACTTTCCACAGAGCTCTGGTCTTTTCTTTGCAAAAAGTTGGAAGTCTTCTATTTTGTTGAATGCCCATACTTTCCCTTGGAAGTATATAGTCAGTTTTGCTGCGTAGCTGATTCTTGGTTGGAGACCCAGCTCTCTTGCCTTTCTGAAGATCATGTTCCATGCCTTACGATCATTCAGCGTAGAACTTGCAAGGTCTTGTGTGATCCTGATTGGCATTCCTTTATATCTAAATTGTCTTTTTCTGGCTTCCTGTAGGATTTTTTCTTTTGTTTGATAGCTTTGGAATTTGGCAATTACATTCCTGGGAGTTGTCTTTTGGGGGTTTAGTGTAGAAGGTGTTCTGTGAGCTCTGTCAGTGGCTGTATTGCCCCCTTGTTCTAGAATCTCTGGGCAATTTTCTTTGATTATATCTTGTATCACCATGTCCAGTTTGGTGTTTATTTCTGGCTTTTCTGGGAGTCCAATTATTCTTAAATTTTCTCTTCTCCCCCTGTTTTCCAGATCTATCACCTTATCGGTGAGATATTTTATGTTCTCTTCTAATTTCTTGGTGTTTTGGCTTTGCTTTATTAGTTCTTGCTTTAAAGCCTGGTTTTCTTTTACAGTTTGGTCAAACTGGTTTTGTAGATGCGTGAATTTCTTTTGCATCATTTCCCACTTTTCCTCCCAGAGGGCTTCCATCTTTTTGGTCCTTTCTGATTCAAATTCTTCATGGGTTTGTGGAGAGTTTCTATTTCCTTTGGAAGATTTTGGAGAATTTTCTTGTATATCTTCTTCTATCTGCTCTGTATTTTGTATTTTGGCTCCATAGAATGTGTCCAGAGTCGCCCCTTTCTTCTTATTTTTCTTGGTATTTTGGGGCTTCTGTGTTTCTGTGGAGTTTGTCATCTCTGAACGTGGAGGATTGGCTTTTCTTGTCTTTGTCTGGTGATCAGAGGCTTTAGTCCTGGGCAGATGTTGGTTCTATGAGCGTTCCCTGGGTTAAACTGAATATGCCTCACTGGAACTGGAATGGAAGGGTCGGACCACGAGGCCACACTCTCCCCCTGGCTCGATTTCCGGAAGTTGCCTTCAGAATCCCTGGCCGTGAGGCTGTTTCGTCGGCCTGCGGGGGGATGGGCTGCCGCTTCCCCAAGCTCCGAGAGCACAGACTTTCACTGAGACTTGGATAGCAGGATCCAGCCCGTGAGGCTGTCTTGCCCGCCCTGAGGGTTGCTGTTGTTTTGACCAGCTCTCTGCAGCGGAGGCCCCAGGCAGTAACTTTCACCCGGACCGACCGGCTCTTTGCAGCGGAAGCCCCAGGCAGTAACTTTCACCCGAACCGACTGGCTCTCTGCAGCGGAAGCCCCAGGCAGTAACTTTCACCCGGACTGGGACTTGGGTAGAAGACCCTGAGGGTTGTTGTTCCTCAGACCCTGCTCTCTGAGCCCGGCCGGCTGCCGCTTCCGGGAGCCTTGGACTCTGCGCTCCTACCCCTGAGGTCCGAGGGATCTCGGGTTCTGGCTTTTAAGGGGAGCCGTACCTTTTGAACCGGGTCCAGGTCCAGGAGGAGGGTTCCCAGGGTCTGTGCTGTTGATCGTTTTGAATTTCGGCGCCTTAGGAGCTTCTAGTTTGAGATCGGTCGGGAAGGGTTTTCCGGAGATCTGAACTTCAGCTTTCTCTAAGCCGCCATCTTAACCGGAAGTCCCTCCATCCCTTTTCAGCTAATATTAGAAAGAAACTTCCAGGAGAGGAGAAAGACAGTATCAGATCCTCTGTGCCTAGATTTCTCCGCCTCTGTACCTGCGGCTGCCACGGGAAAGTGATTCATTTTGCAGGAGGATTGATGCTGTTTGTCTTTCTGAATCCTCTAAGCTGGCGATGGATGCCTTTTCCTCCCAATTGGAGTATTTCTAGGTGGCTTTTTTGGTGCTCCAGGTTGCCAAAATAACCTTTCTAAGATCTCACCGTGTCACGGCTCAAAAACCTTCAATGCATGCCCTCACCCCTTTAGGATAAATGCAGACTCCTTAGCCTAGCAGTTAGCGTCATTCTCTGCCTCCCCCTACCTAATATTTTAGTCCCATTTCACATGGCTCCCCTTGACAACTTTAGGGCTCTAAAGAAACGGAACTGCTCGCAGTCTCTTGAACTCAAAATGCTATTTCCCGGCCTCGTGTGTTTGCACAAGCCGTTCCCTCATACCTGGTGCCTGGAACATATTCCCTCCTCCTCTTCCCTTTTCAGAAATCTTATCTTCCTCCAAGGCTCAGCCCAGACACCATCTTTTCTGTGTAGACGTCCTTCACTCCTTTCTCAAATTTTCTGAAGTTAATTTGGTCATTCCTTCCTTTGCCCCCCTCATTCCTCAATTTGAAGTACATTTCACTCTACATAGGCAAGTCTGTCCCTCCCTGCCCCTGAGAGAATGTAAGGTCCCCAGAAGCTAGCACGCTACCTTGCGCCCAGTCGATGCTTAGTAAATATTTATTGCTTTGTCCAATTATTGAAGTGAAAAGAAAGCGAATTTGAATTCAGTGTAAGGAAGAACGTGTTTAAGCTAACTGAGCAGCAATGGAATGAACAATCAAATGAGATCATAGCAGTAAAATATTTAATAAAGTGCCCGGCATATAGTAAACACTATATAAATTTTATTATTATGGTACTAAGTTTCCCATCCCTGGAAGCATCCAAGCAAAGAATTATAGGCCAAGTCAGAGTACAAACGCTGCGTTCTTTAGAGGGCTACTTGTCAAATATTCATGGATCCGTTTCTTGGATCATTTCAAGCAAACTCCCTTATCTCCATGTTTATTCTGCCTTCCATTTCCCTAATAATCCTTTATCCAGTTCTCCACATGGGAATCATTCTTCCTTGGAGCAGGGCGGCAGCTTTCTCTGTATGCCAGAGTCCTAATGATGGGGTTAAGGCCAATTGGGTCTGGACCCAAGAATCGATGCATCCTCAGACTGACTCCATTCCCAGGAAACACGCTTTATTCTAAGAGAGTAACAGAGTAACTAGAGTCGTAAGTAAGTAACGGGTCAGTCAAGGTAGAAAGCGAGAGAGCAGAGCGTGTGTAGGGGATCTCAGGAGTGCTTTTTATCCTGCTTATTACCAAGGAAGCATTTTGTTTGGGCCCTTGTCGCCTTGTGTCTCCAGGGAACGCATGTCCTTTTACCCAGGATCCACTCTGGTCTTGTGGCTTTACCCATGATTCCTTCTGTTTGCCCATCTGTAGGGGAACAAAGTGCAATGTCAGCGAATGCTAATGATATGGTAAACATGGGCTCACTTTAGGTCAAGCTTTGCTCTTTTCTGCAGCCTCTAAGGAAGGCAGTGAGTAGTTTTGTGTGACCCGGAACGGGACCCCCTGAACTTGCCCAGAGACCCAACACTATGTCAAAAGATTGCTGCGAGGAGTTTTCTCATCACTGTGAATAGAAGCAGCTCTCAGGTTTTCTGTGAAAGGCGGCCCCAGCCTAATCAGCCCGTCTTTGTGGCTCTGTTCTTTTGAGTGAGTCCAGCTACTTGGCAGGGCTGGCCCCCGGGCCCACACCCCCCTCGCAGCTTAATACTCGCCCCAGCTTGGACGAGTCCCTCCCTCTCTCTGGGCCTCAGCTTTCCCCTCTGCAAAAGGAGAGCCCGAGCCGAAATCGTACTAAGTGCCACCGCCGTCAAGGCGGCGTTCTAGGAAAGGGGCGCTTTCACAGCCCCATCTTTCCAAAGGGAGAACAGATACAACCTGCGTACGACTTGGGCATCCTCCCCTCCCGTGGGCTTACCCTTCCCCTGTGCTTGATCCAAGTAGCTTCTTAATCAGAAGGAAAGTGTGGCCTGGGTTCAAATGTGGCTTCGGACGCTTCCTCGTGGGCAAGTCACAACCTCTCCGTATTTCAGAAGACCCTCTGAGACCACTAGCTGCAGTCCAGTTGCTGACCTGCATTGTCAGAAGAAAATTCTTCACCCAGAGTTCTTCTTACCAATGCAGTTGTTATTGATATCCAGTAGTTTCAGTGGTGTCCAATTCTTCATGAAAACCCCATTTGGGGTTTTCTTTCTCTTTCTTTTTAGGCCTTACTTTCTGTTTTAGTAACAACTCTAAGACAGAGGGGGAAGGACTAGGCAGTTGGGGTTAAGTGACTTGTCCAGGGTCACATAGCTAGGAAGTGTCCAAGTCCAAGAATTGACTCCAGGCGTAATGGTCTATTCATGGTGCCCCTTAGATACCTGATTTGGGGTTTTCTTGGCAAAGATACTGGAATGGTTTGCCATTTCCTTCTCCAGCTTATTTTACAAATAAGGAAACCGAGGCAAACAGGGCTTTGTGACTTGTCCAGGGTCACACAGCTAGTGATTGAGGCTAGATTTGAACTCGGGAAGAGAAGTCTTCTTGATTCCAGACCCAGCCTAGCCTCTCTGACTAAAAAGACCTTTGGTGACTATACATGTTAAATCTCTCCAAGTTGGGAGGATGCAGCAGGCTGTGGGTTCACATCTGTGCCTCAAAGCTCACAGTCACTTGCAAGCATGTATTTTATGTTAATGCTAAACATTAGAAAACCCTGGGTGTGGGTTAGATTTCTTTTTTTTTTTTAAATATATTTTATTTGATCATTTCCAAGCATTATTCGTTAAAGACATAGATCATTTTCTTTTCCTCCCCCCCCCCCACCCCCCATAGCCGACGCGTAAGTCCACTGGGCATTAGATGTTTTCTTGATTTGAACCCATTGCTTTGTTGATAGTATTTGCACTAGAGTGTTCATTTAGAGTCTATCCTCTGTCATGTCCCCTCAACCTCTGTATTCAGGCAGTTGCTTTTTCTCGGTGTTTCCACTCCCATAGTTTATCCTTTGCTTATGAATGGTGTTTTTTTCTCCTGGATCCCTGCAGATTGTTCAGGGACATTACACCGCCCCTGATGGAGAAGTCCATTACGTTCGATTATACCACAGTGTATTAGTCTCTGTGTACAATGTTCTCCTGGTTCTGCTCCTCTCGCTCTGCATCACTTCCTGGAGGTTGTTCCAGTCTCCATGGAACTTCTCCACTTTATTATTCCTTTTAGCACAATAGTATTCCATCACCAACATATACCACAGTTTGTTCAGCCATTCCCCAATTGATGGGCATCCCCTCGTTTTCTAGTTTTGGGCCACCACAAAGAGCGCAGCTATGAATATTCTTGTACAAGTCTTTGTGTCCATTATCTCTTTGGGGTACAGAGTGGGTTAGATTTCTTAAGAACAAAATGCCAAAGGATTTGTTTCTTTGTGCTGGCTCTTTGTTCTTTGCATTAGAATCCTCCCTTTGTAATAGATTTTGTTTTTCCATTCATTCTTTTCATTCAGCAACTTGAGTGTGTTCTGTGCTAGGGACTGAAAGAGATTTACAGAAATGGATAAAACACAGTCATTACCTGGGGCTTAGGAATCTTTAAATAATATATATTGTGTATTTGTTGTAATGGATTTTAAATTTTTGAAAAATGAACTGGAGTCAGCTTGGTGTCTTGGTGGATTGTGGACCAGGGCTAGAGTGGAAGGTCCTGGGTTCAAATGTGGCCTCAGATACTTCCCAGCTGTGTGACCCTGGGCAAGTCACTTAACCCCCCATTGCCTAGCCCTTATGACTCTTCTATCTTGGAATCAATACCAAAAAAAGAAGAATCAATACTGTGTATTGGTTCTAAAGCAGAAGAGCCCTCTTGGAGGAATGACATTTTACCCTGGGTACATCCTCTGCTTTTTAGGAAAATGCAATATAGGAAAAAACTATCCATCAGTTTTATATGGGGCTAAGAATTCAGGGAAGGCAGCTACTAGGTGATGAAGTAGAGCCCACAGACCTGGAGTCAGGAAAACTCAAGTTCCAATCTGTAATCTTGGGCAACTCTTGTTTGCCTCAGTTTCCTCATCTGTAAAATGAGCTGGAGAAGGAAGTGGCAAGTCATGCCAAGATCTTTTCTAAGAAACCCCAAATGGGGTCATGAAGAATCAGTCATGACTTAAATGACTGCACAAGACTTTCAAGAGTCTATGAACTTGGATGGGAAAACCAAAAAACACTGCCTCTCTGTTTTCACAAATTTTGGTTCCTTTTGTAATTTTATGCATTCAAAAATATTATTCTGAGAAGGGATGCATAGGGTTCATCAGACAGGGATCTATAACACACAAAAAGTTAAGCACCCCTTTAGAGACCACTGAAAGGGGTTTTAGATCTAGTCCATTCCCCTCATCCCCTTTGTTTTCCCTTTTCTTTTTTTAAAAAGAAAACCCTTACCTTTTGTCTTGGAATCCACACTAATGATCTGTTCCAAGGTAGAGGAGTGGTAAGGACTGAGCAATTGGGGTTTAACAACTAGGGGCCTCCCAGCTCCAGATCTGGCGCTCTCGCCACCTCGATGCCCTCATCTCCTTTTCCAGAGGAAAAAAGCTGGGGCCCAAAGAGGCTGAATAACTACCCAGACTCCTCAGAGCAGGAGATGGTGGGAGCCAGATTTGCACTCAGATCCTCTGATTCCCAGTCAAGGCACTCTCTATGACAGGACACTGCCCAGTTATGTGACAAGATGACTTGGCTCTTGACAAATATTTGCCTTGGACTTCCGTGAAGTGGAAACCTTTTTGTGAGGTCAGCGCAGGTTTCTGCAGCCAGAGGACGACGCCTCAGAAGCCCTGTTGTGTAAAGTGAAGCACCCCCCCCCCCCCATCAGAGGGCCCCGAATGCCAGGCTCGGAGGCCTGGAAGGAGGTCCATTGTCCTGTGAAAGATAGCAACGCCAGCCTTGCTTAACAGTTGGCAGGGAGCGAGCGGGAGCCAAGGACTGCGGCCAGCCTGCCTTGAGTGCCACATTCTCCTCTTCCCTCCCTGGCTCCCATCTGCTGCCCTCACATTCCACCTGCCCAGACTGGATTCCCCTCCTTTCACTGTAGTCTCTCTGGCCAGACTTTGCACAAAATCACAGAATGGCTTCTTTGTCCCAGAGATGCCGAAACGTTTTCTTTTTAATCTCACTGTGCTTGGACATTCCCGGTAGTTTTCCATGGCGAGCTTTTGTTTGGTGTTTTTTGAAATGACAATTTAGGCTGACCCTGCAGTGCTTGGCTTGGCCTCTGTGTGGAGTCTCAGCTCTGACTTTTGAACCAGCTTCCAGGAGAGCCTTCTCCGAAGGGAGAGCATGGGCTGGGAGGGACGGGCCTTGCCCACTGACAGGAGGTGGAGGGGCTCCATCTTTGTGCAAGGGCTCACAGAGGGAGGGCAAAAGTAGAGAGACCTCTCCTAAGTGCCTGAACCACGGCCATGGCCTTGGAGTTTGTCTTCCTTTTTTTCCCTCTTTCACAAAATTAAAAACTCTTTTCCCATGGTTACAGGATCCTCTCTTCCCTCTCCCCTCCCAGAGCTGACAAGCAATTCCACTGGGTGATACACGTTCATTTCTCTTAAAAAATATTGCCATCCCTGGGAACCTCAAAAACCGAGCTGATAAACCTCTTAGTCTTAAGCAGATTTCTTTTCTGTCGTGGCCTGGAGGAGTCAGGATGGCTGGATTCATGTCTAATATTCCAGGATTTAGAGTCCAGGAAGGGACTTTAAGGGCATCTAGTGGAACCCTCCCATCTTACAGGTAGGAAGACTGAGGCCCATCCGTGAAAAGTGCCTCGTGCCCAGACAAGGAACGGGCCCAAGATCTGATTCTCCGTCCAAACCCGATGGCCCTTTCATCATTCCACACAGCCTCCAAGCAAACCTGCGACACAGCAGTGATGTAAAGTGGCTGTCGGACACTTGGATCCAGCCATAAAATAAGACGAGTGTTTGCTCCTAGCGCGCTCTGAAGGCGAAGGTGCTGTTGGATGGCTCAGCCGGACCCTCTCGGTGCCTACTTACAGCTCTGGGGTTAGTCGTGTTCCGGATTTTCTGAACCGTTTCTGCCTCCTGAGCCAGATCAAGAAAGAGCGAGGGGCGGGGCTACATGAAACTTATAACCTCCCTACATTAGCATGTAACGTGAGAAGGAGAAAGGGGTGCTGGGAATCATAGTTTTAGGATACAAAAATTAATTACGCACTTGGGAGGTTTTTTAAAAACTTAATTTTATTTCTTTTAATGTTAATATTATTTCTTAGAATCTTAGAACCTAGGTCTTAGACGTTAGGAGAGAATGAGGGTTGAGGGAAGAACTTGAAGAGTCTAGCCCCAAACTAAGCACTTTGCTTCCCCATTGGGACTATGACAAGGGTGAAGTCTTGGGAGTTGAGCCCAGTTCCATTTTACAGTCAAAGAAATTGAAGCAAACAGAGGTTAAGTGACGTGTCCACAGCCATAAGTAATAAGTATCTAAAGTCACATTTGAACTCAGGTCTTGCTCCAGGTGCAGTGCTGGATCTAATGTACCACCTGGATGCCTCTAACTTGGTCACTCTCCATGAATTGGGCAACTCCTTCCCTTCTCTGGGCCTCAGTTTTCCCTTCTGTAATATTAGAGGATTGGACAAGGTGAACTCTAAGGCTCCTTCCATATTTATTTGTTTGTTTGTTTATTTTTTAAACCCTTACCTTCTATCTTAGAATCAATACTGATTCAGTATTGGTTCTAAGGCAGAAGTGCACTAAGGGTTAGGCAATGGGGGTCAAGTGACTTGCCCGGGTCACACAGTTAGGAAGTGTCTGAGGCCAGATTTGAACCCAGGACCTCCCATCTCTAGGCCTGGCTCTCCATCCACTGAGCTACCCAGCTGTCCCCTTCCTTCCATATTTAAAACCTGGTGCGTCTTTGAGCAGTCTGAAGACACTGGACAGCTAAGGCGAGGGCAGTAGTGGGAAGTCCCTGAAGTCCTCTGTTGATTTTCGTAGTGTGGAAGGTAGTACAGGTAGGGTTATCTTCATGTTACAGACGAGGTAACCGAGGCCTCCAAAGGATACGGGAGAGGGTAGAGTCGGGAGGACTTCAGTCAGGAGTCTGGGTGACTGGAAGGCCCCCGCCCTTCCCATAAACAGGGAAGAGGAGTGAGAGCGGGGGTGGCCTCAGGAGGGAAGGTTTTGAGCTCCATCTCCTCAACGTTGAGTTCGGGGTGCCAAGAGGGTGTCGAGGAGGGCTACAACGTCTCACGGGTATGGCGATGGGAGATGGTAGCTTGAGGAGAGAGGGAAGTGGGGCTGGATGTGCACATTTGGGAGCTCTCGGGTCGAGATTGCAGAGGAGATCATGGAGGGAGAAGAGGAAAAGGTAAGGACGGAGCCTTTGGGAGTTCCCATTGTTGGATGGGAAGGAGATGGCTGGGGAGAGAGAAGGTCTCCAGGCAGGGTTGCATTGTCTTCTTGAGGCAACTGTGCTTTCATGAGTAAAAGAAGAGGAAAGCAGTAAAAGAAGGGAAGCTTGTACACAGCAGAAAGAGTTTGAGTGCTCAGAGGAAGGACAGGAACTCAGGGGTGCTGGGGCAGAGATGGATGGGGAGGAGAGGGCCGAGAGTGACAGTCACAGGAAAGGGCTTGCTGAATGGGGCTGCCAACTCAAAAACCCAGGGCCACTCCTCTTAAAGCCTGGGGGAGCATCTGGCCTAGTAGACACTGGGAGATTAGTGCCTCAGGATCTGACATATTAGCAGCAACGCCATTGCCTTATCTCTGATGATGAGGGACGATGCATAGTCAGAAGGTACCCGCTATATGGACAGTGTGCTTGGCTCTTGGTCTGCCCTGTGGAGGGTCAGGTGCCATGTGTCTGGGATGTTCCACTGATTTAAGGAGGACCGAGCCATTTCTTCTTTTTGCTCCACACAGAGAAGGTGCTTAATAAATGTTGGTGGATTGGTTGAAGCAGGGTGGGATAGACAGTGCCTGCCAGTTGGTTCTGCTTGCCAAATCCAGTCATTGACCCCAGTGTGGTAGCAGAGATGTAGCTTGAAGGCAGTAACTCAGATCAGAGTAATGTTGGCTTCAGGGTAGTAGATTCCAAATGAGAACATATTTCTAAAAGTCTGGCCTCTTAATTGTTCCCCATTTGGAAGTGGGGGAATGATATCTCCTTCCTTCCTTCCTTCCTTCCTTCCTTCCTTCCTTCCTTCCTTCCTTCCTTCCTTCCTTCCTTCCTTCCTTCCTTCCTTCCTTCCTTCCTTCCTTCCTTCCTTCCTTCCTTCCTTCCTTCCTTCCTTCCTTCCTTCCTTCCTTCCTTCCTTCTCTCTCTCTCTCTTTCCTTCCTCCCTCCCTCCCTCCTTCCCTCCCTCCCTCCTTCCTTCCTTCCTTCCTCCCTCCCCTCCCTCCCTCCCTCCCTCCCCCTCCCTCCCTCCCTCCCTCCCTCCTTTCTTTCTTTCTTTCTTTCTTTCTTTCTTTCTTTCTTTCTTTCTTTCTTTCTTTCTTTCTTTCTTTCTTTCTTTCTTTCTTTCTTTCTTTCTTTCTTTCTTTCTTTCTTTCTTTCTTTCTTTCTTTCTTTCTTTCTTTCTTTCTTTCTTTCTTTCTTTCTTTCTTTCTTCTTCTTTCTTTCTTTCTTTCTTTCTTTCTCTCTCCTTTAAAGATTCTAAGATGTCCCTGGAATCTTAGAACCTAGGTCTTAGACGTTAGGAGAGAATGAGGGTTGAGGGAAGAACTTGAGGAGTCTAGTCCCAAACTAAGCACTTTGCTTCCCATTGGGACTATGACAAGGGTGAAGTCTTGGGAGTTAAGCCCAGTACTGTTCAAAGTCATTTGTAATCCTCTCCTCCCTCCATTTTTCTAGTCTTCTACCTTTCCACTCTTCCCCCCATCAAACTACTCTTCCATTCAATGACAATGGCCTCTTCACTTTTCGTTCACAAGACACTCCATCTCCTAACCATGGGAATTTTCACTGACTGCCTTCCCATATATAAAATGTTCACCTCCCACTCCCAGCTTCCTCGGATTCCTTCAGCCCCAGCTAAAATCCTGCCTCCTTCAGGAATTCTACTGGCTTCCCTTTGTTGATCATCTCCAATTTATCCTGTATAGAATTTCTTTGTAGAGCAGCACAGTGGATAAAGCACCAGGGTTGGAAATCAGGAATACTCATCTTCATGAGTTCAAATTTAACCTCAGACAGTTACTAGCTGTATAATCCTGGGCAAACCACTTAACCCAGTTTGCCTCAGTTTCCTCATCTGCAAAATGAGCTGGGGGAGGAAATGGCAAACTAGTATCTTTGCCAAGAAAACCTTAAGTGGAATTATGGAGATTTGGATGCATTTGAAAATGACTGAACAACGAAATAATTTCTTTGTCCATAATTGTTGACACATTGTTTTCAAAGACTCTGAGCTCTTTGAAAGCATTTATATAAATCCAGCCTCTGGTAATCATGGATAGTTCCAAATTCTTTAGCATAGACTTTGGAAAGGAACATACTTCCTCTTTACTCCCCGGGGCTAGATGAGCCAGGGGGAGGGCTTTTTTTTTTTTTGGTATCCCCAGCACTTAGCACAAGCATTGTGCCTAGGCATATCTAGGTGACTAATAAATGTTTATTGACTGACAATTGACTAAGCGGTTGGGCCTGAGTGGATTTGAACCCAGGCCCAGTCCTCTGTTCCCTTGACCACTACATACATACCTAAGTTGCTTCTCGCCCTCCCAATTTGGACAGATTCCCTGGAATAATTTGGGAGCACCAGGCATATATGAGGTGGGACCTCCTGACCGTGATCCTCAAGGACCCTGGCAGCGTTTCAGCTCTGGAGGTCTTGGGCAGAGTGGGGTTGCATGGCAGCAGACCCCTGACCTACAGCAGAGAGACCTAGAGTGTATTGTGGAAACCCCTAGTGAGCTGGAATAGCTCTCCTGACCTAGCTCCGGTCCCCGGGGGAATGGACACTCCTTAGACCTCCCTTTAGACAGGCGCCACCAGCCTTCCTGTTTGCGCAGCAGCTTTCAGGTATTCCCTCCACCCAGCTGACAGCTGACAAGCATCTCCTCTCCCTTGGGAGGGGTGGCCTGGGTGGAGGGCTGGATGCTGGGGTGGTGCCACTGGGTGTGGGTGAGGCAGCTCTTACTGGAAGGAAGGAAGGAAGGGCCATATTTGAGAAGTAATTCTGACTGGCAGTTTACATTCTCTTGGCCTATTTTGAGGGGGCTTTTTATTTTGGTTATAAAATTCTTCTTTGGCAGATAGCCTAACAGTGTGGAATGATAATGAGACTTGATTCACTGGTTCTGGAGCCAGAGGACTTGTATTCAAATTCTGCCTCTGACACTGTTGACAATTATTTAACCTCTCTGGGTTGGCCAGACGACTCCTAAGATGGTGCATGAAGCCCTTCTAGTTCTAAAGCTTTGATTCTATTGAACTACAAGGACCAGTTTTTCAGTTTTGCAAAGATGACCATGGACCACACCCTTCATTTCTGTTAGTTGTCATTCCCCACCCCCTACCCCAGCCCGACGACTGCATGTTGTGGTGTAATTGAAAGCCTCTGGGAACTGGACTCAGGACCCATGTTCACATCTCAGGGTGGGTGCTGGACTTGCCCTTCCGGGCTTTTCTCATCTCATTCCTGGACTCTTTCCAGATTCCTTTTCCTCTTTCTCCTTGCCTACTACCTTGCCTCTCTGGAGAAAACTACCCTGAGGCCCTCCTTACCTCTCTGGTGATTCCCTCCCCTGTATCATCATTTTAAGAAGGGCCTCAGCAATGTCTTAGCTCACTCATACCCATCCTCTCACTATTTGGTTCCTCTTTCCTAACATGCCACATTGCCTTCTCATGGGGTCCCCCTTCTTGCTCCCCCTTATGTTATCTTTGTCGATTACAATATAATCTTCTTGAAGGTAGGGACTGCCTTGTTTATATCTGTATTCCCAGTGCTTAG